>NW_017306807.1:1198945-1246607 GCF_000935625.1 Nanorana parkeri
TATATATGTATATATATATATATATATACATATATATGTGTATATACCAAAATGAAGAAGTTATGTGTAAAAAGTGAAAAACTAAGTAAACCCTTACTACTTCCACAGGAATTAAGAGGCTACTTAGCAGCCAGGTGCTGCTAATCAAATGCCCTTCATTAATTGATCATCATCAGCAAGTGTGACCACCTCTATAAATGCTAAAGTTTTAGCAGTTTGCTGGTCTGGACCATTCAGCCTTCTGGAGCAATGCCAAGGAGGAGGAAAGACAACAGCAATGATCTTAGAGAAGCAATTGTTGCTGCCCATCAATCTGGGAAGGGTAGAAGGTCATTTAAAAATAAATAAATTCCATCATTCTACAGTGATGAAGATTATTCACAAGTGGAAAACATTCAAGACAACCTAAGGTTAGAATGTGCAATACTCAGGGAAATTGCAAAAAAAACAGAGTTACATCTCAGACTCTACAGGCCTCAGATAGCATGTTAAAAGTTAAAGTTCATGACAGTACAATTAGAAAAAGACTGAACAAGTACTCTATAGTCAAATGTAAGGCCATCTGTCCGACAGCTTAAGCATGGCCGAAATTTGGTCATGCAACAGGACAATGATCCCAAGCACACCAGCAAATCTACAACAGAATGGTGGAAAAATAATGAATCAAGTGGGTTGATTTACTAACCTTATAAACACGCCACGAACAAGTATACACCTCTGTAGTGTGTTCCCTCCCAGCATGATCTATTGGTGGAATCTAGACACCTTTGTAGTGTGTACACACCCAGCAGGTGTGTTGTGCAAAGCCCTGCATGAATTACAAGGTGATGTTGTGTAAATTAGCTCTACGTTGTGTTGCTTGCGTTGATGAATGCAGGAATGTAAATGCATGAGCTAACCATTTTTGTCTAAACTGTGAAGCAGCATTATATATGCATCATGTGCATGATTTTTCCATATATGGCATTAGTGGAAATATGCTTTTAGAGACTTGCATGCCGCTATTAGAGCGGCGTGTAGCCTATGGCGCATGCTACATGACGCGCACGTACGTAAATACATAAAAACGCGCCATAACAGCGTGAAAATGTGACACGTTGCTTGTGTTTGGTTGATAAATACGTTTTGCTGTGTAAAAATGCACACGCACCTGGTGCGTGTGTGTGTTTAGGTTAGTAAATCACCCCCAAGGTGTTAAATTGGCCCAGTCAATGTCCAAACCTCAACCCAATTGAAATGCTGTGGCGGGACCTTAAGAGAGCTGTTGTGATCTGCTATGACTAAGAATAACAGGGGAAAATCCATAAAGTTTTTAAAGTACTTCCCTCACTTGAATATTTTATTTAAAATCCTTCACAATGCTGCTATTGTGTTGTTTCCTAATATTATTCCTGTTTCGCTACTGGGAAGTATTTTCAATCACCATATGGGAGTTACAAAAGCTCAAATTAGCTTGCAAATGAGTTCTCAACAGATAAAGCTAGATTTAATAGATGTAAGTCTCCTTTATGTTACTCATGTCAGACAAAATAAATGCGATTATAATGACTAAACCTCTTGCAATTAGCCATAGCCATGAGAATTACATTTCCAATAAGGCCCCATGGTCACATAGCTAATCTAAAAAAAGACAATATTTGGGGCTTTTTTCCTGCAGTGCAAAGGAACCAGAGGTGGAGATTGTGACTGCCAAGCTATTGGTGGTTTTAACATCTAACAATCCCTACATGCTACTCTAAAAAGTCAACAAGATTTCCAATGGGATGTAAAACTAGCTTCTTGATTGAAGAGTGTATGGTAGCATCACTTCACACACTTCAGTTATTCTTTCATAGGGGACTCTGTTAATAAATCAACTTAGTAAATTAACCCCAATGTGAATGAAGTTATTTACAAATGATTTGAAATTTGTATTACTTAGATTTACAAAATGAAAATGCACAGAAAGATAGCGCAACCCACTGAGCCATCTTTAGCCAGGGAGGTTGAACAGAGATTTGTAAATCCCTATGTGGAGTCTCTTTCATTGTGACAATGTCCCATCACCTTTCAAGTGCCAGGCAATATAGGTTAGGCCGCCGACAGATGCTGGCCCTGAATAAGTGCATGGATGTTTATTCCTATCTAATGTTCTGTGGTATTTGATGGCATCAGTAGTTGTAGTATTGTGGTTTGATGAATATTTTGTATGTAATTTAGCAGTAGGCTCTTACTTTACTCTAACAGGGGCTGAACAGGAAATAACATTTCAGATATTTACAAAATATAGACATTTTCCCCTAAAAGTATTCTCCTAAAAGCTTCACACAAAAGAATTGCTCCCAAGCCCCTTGATTATTAATTTATAAGACTACTTATACCTACTTATACACCCTGGGAAGTTGAGCAGGGATTACCACCTCTTCCAGCAGTCACAGAGTCAAGATCAATCAACGTAGAAAAATCATCCGCTCTAATGTCTCTAATGTAGACATAAGATATCACTTATTCGGGTTATTTAAAAAACAGCATTATAAAGATAGAGATTTCTCTAATTATTGATAACATTAATAGGGATAGTTTGAGCCACCACTGGCTTTATTTGCAAGAACAGAGATGCCCTGAGCTTTAGAAAAAGTTGGTGCTGTAATATAATTTTTTTTTTTTTAATAGTCCACTGCAAGAGAGGTCTATTTTAGAGAACTGATCATAACTTTGATTCAATGCAGGTATAGGTGCATATGTTCTCAGCTGTCTTGGAGTTATAATTCAAAGAATTTGAAAAGAGAGAGAGTTTTTCCACTGGACAGACCTCCATACTCTCTACCACATATTTGATGGCTAAGGTGTTCCAATAAATTTAGGTAGACAACATGAGGAACTTTGTACTACCGTAGTACATCTGACACTGCTAATGATGCAACACATGATGTCCCTGAATTCTGGCATTAACTATGTAGCAGAAATTGCAAAAGGGTACAGTTTCAGGGTATTTAACTAGTTGAAGGCCTTGGGCATATGAGGGACATCCAAACAACCCTCCTCTAAATAATATAGGTGTGCCTCTCCAACTCTCCTGATTTAACTGCAACATCACACTCTATCTCAAGAGTACTCATAATGCCTCCTATGTGAATGGAGCCTGCAGTGTTTGCAAGATTATTTCATAAGCTCTTTTACAGTGTATTTGGATCTGCACATAATGTCAGCTCCAGCAACTTTGCAAGTGAAACCATTTTTTTAAAGAACAATTGTTTGTATTTAGTGATTATTTACCTCCTTCCTTTTTTCCCAAAGCTGGTATTTTTGGGCGATTTTTTTTTATCACTCATATTTTTGTACATTATTTGCAGGACATTCATAAGAAAGCCCTATTTCTCCCCTATAAGGCCTCATTCACACTGTCGCGCATATACGCGCGTACTGTACCATATGCAACACATACAAATAAATGGCTCCATACACATAGCCACGTATGGAGCCATATATATGCGTAGCGTATATATGTGCAAAAACAGAATGGAACAGAGATGCGTCCGCGCAGCGTATTTCTGCGTATTTACGCGCATATACGCACGTACATGCGTACAGCA
This sequence comes from Nanorana parkeri, assembly GCF_000935625.1. Classification (NCBI taxonomy): domain Eukaryota; kingdom Metazoa; phylum Chordata; class Amphibia; order Anura; family Dicroglossidae; genus Nanorana; species Nanorana parkeri. The sequence goes on from NW_017306807.1 coordinate 1,202,518, forward strand.
CATTAAAAATTCCATTACAAGTGATGCATTCTGGGATTGCATATAGTGCACGCATATACGCTCGTATATACACGCATAGACGCTCGTATATATGCGCATAGACGCGTAGATACGCAATGTACAATTCTGCTTGCGTTGTGTGTGAATGAGGCCTAAAGGCTATGTATACTACTTTGGTATCATAAATGTTGCCAAATATTAGGCTGATAGCTAAATTACAAAAATTGATCTGGTCCTTAATATTGTTAAGAGCTGCCTTAAATATTTAATACCCTAAACTGGAGATGGAGCAGTTGGTTTCACTGCTAGTTATTATTACCAAGGGCAATGAAGACAGTTAAAACTTCTTTTTGCCAGATATCAGGATAAGGTATAAAATTATAGTCAAAGAAATTTGTCAGAACGGCAAACGCATCAAATTTACAGAACAGAGGATTTGATTCGGTTTTACGACCTAAGCCTTAACACTTTAATTTTCTATTAATTTTATGTTTTTAACATTTATGATTATAAGAGTTTACAAGTCATAAACTTTATGATGAACTAATAAAAGGAGCACGATTTGTCCATTTGTCTCAGGCCCCTAATTATGCCGTGTTTTTGGGCCAATAATCCCAAATCATTGCCAGTCAAATTATTATGTTGAATTAGCTTGTTCTTTGTCACTGGCAGCTTGATTGGATATTTTTAGATGTCTATTGTTCACTGAATAGTGTACTTAAAAATGGAAGACCAAGTACCTATTAGTCCTTTGTCAATAGTGTAGTATTTATCGAAGACAATTACGACCCATAACAATGCATTTTAAGAAACTGCCAGTAACTATTATCAGAGTAGGAAACTGTCTAATCACAGATTTTTCATTATAGCCAAAGACTGTTCAATTTATTTACTCTCAGTACTAATTGTGAAAAGCTATTTGGAGTCATGGGTTCTCCGGTTTTAGGCCTCTCTGTGTTTGGGGCATTTTCTAATAGAGGAACAGCTTCTGTGAAGGTGGTGGTATAAACTGTCCCTTTATCTATGACACCTTAAGCAAGCATATGGTCTTTAAAAAAGTTTTTTTATTAGACTTTTTGACACCAAAAAGTCAGTCTTTAAGTATTATTGTAAAAAATATCACATTTTTAGCTTAACTTACTTTATTTACGGTCTGAAAAGGACTCGCAAAAATGCCAAAAACATCTTCCAAAGCAGGAAGTAGGCTTTAGGATTAACAGTCCATTGCATAGAATTTTTTTAATTTGATAAAGTTTGTGTAGGATAGGCTCCTTACACACACAGTGTACCTCTATACACACCTCTATCATACCACTATATTTTACAGAGAACATATCCAAAGTTAAAACCTCATACAACCCCAAAGGTAATGCTCATTGAGCATTATGCATAGCTACTATACTACCTTGTACACACGTTTATGAGTATTTTGATAATTGAAGTATTAATTCACATTTTTTGATTAATTTCACCCGTTTATTATTCAGACATACATGCACAGCTCACATATATTAATTATTATGCTTCACTAGCATTTACTATCACTACCCATCATTATGAATATTATATAAATCAAACTAATATGCTTTATATCACTACACACAATTTATTCACTTATTATTCTCGTTAAATCATTATTTTATTAATCCCTATTTGTGCCTGTTCAATACAAATCTCCTTTTCTGTTGCCCTCGATTGTTGTTGCTGCTTTGCTCTCCTGACACGATTCCCATGCGTGACTGCTTTTATTCGAATAGAGGGAAAATACACCTGAAAACACTCGGACCCCTCCCTTTCATGTAGTGGTGTCGATTGACGGTCCCTTTGGACTCCTCCATGTAAGCTTTGTTAATATCCATGATACCATAATGTGTGTCTATATATGCTTGTTCTATTTATGAATGCAGTCTCCAATTTGCCTCACATGGGTTCTCTCTTATTTAGGATATATAAATTCCCCTGAAGAGCCCATTAGGGCGAAACATGTCGGGTTTTATCTGAATGAGTCCTCTATTATGTCCTATTTTAAAAATAATTGTTGACTTGATGTAACACTTATACTACATGTGAATTGGACCAATTATGTTTCAACTTTATTTATTTCCAATCATGTAATAAATTAATTCATATTTTTATACAATTAGAGAGTTTTCAGCATTTCTTAAAAGCCCCTCCCCTTTCGGTAATTGCATACCTTAAGGTGGAATCTACTCCTTGCATTTTGTTTTAGTTTCACAGAAATAACTCAAAAAGTAACTAAAAACTAAAGATACATCAATAGGCATCATGCAAAAATGGAAACTATGCTAAGGTACAGGTTATTTTTCCTTGTCTGTTATGTAGATGCTGCAAAGCTTACAGGGTGCCTGGACATGAAGAAATTTACTAACTAGCCAAAGAAAAATGTTTTCTGAGTCTGTCAGTGTTTTGGATTAATGGATAATTGTACTTTCAGGACATATTGCTATACTGTAATGGGGAGATGATGTGCTGCCAAACTAAACATAGAGGAGCACCTGTTTTACAGCATCCCACAGCTACAGGAAAGGAGGCAGGTATTCAACAAATCCGGGACCATGTGAGATGCAGAGGATCCAGCCAGTAGCCTTGCTCTGCATTTGAAAAGGGTAAGGGACTTAAAAGCAAACAGCACTTTGAAAAATGAAAAAGTCGTAAAAATTGAATATAGCATATACAATTGCTACACAAGCCATTTTGTAATTTAATGTTATTAAAAATTACTAAATTTCTAAAACTGTAAAAAAAAAAAAAAAAATGCAATATGGCGACCTGGAGGTGTTCTGCACACAGTTGGTGTACAGAATGCCCCCAGAAATGTCACTACCTGCTTCTGTGATTGGCTGACTGATTTTCCCAACAAAGTTTGTTAGAATTTCTGCAATGTACACAGATCACCCAGAGAGGAATGATTTTTTTCTCAACAAAAGTGGAGTTACTCTTTAAGTATAAATAGTCTTCAAATAGTCTTCAAATAGTCCTCAACTGCGGGCTGTATTTTGATTTATATTTTAAATCAGCGAAACAGTGGTTTTCAAACCCAGCTCCATATTTTTTTTTTTCCGTTTCTTTGAACACTCACAGGGTTATTCACGAAAGGGTGAAGAGTTTGGAGAAGGCAGGAGAAGTGAACTATCTAGAATAACATAGCTGAAATGGAAAGTGAGCTGAATTGAAGAATGTTTCCAGTTCAGCTATGTTGGCCTAGAATGGTTCACTTCTCCTGCCTTCTCCAAACTCTTCACCATTTTAGTGAATAGCCGTGTACACATAGAGTGTACATCACGTTGCTGTGCCCAGGCAAAGTAACTTCCATCGAAAAAACAAAAAACAACCGGGTGCCTTTCCTGGTGCAAGTAAAACCTTTTTTATTCAATAAAAGTGAAAACAAAAATATACAAATAACGCAGTATGTAAATGCATCAAAATGGACTGACAGTCCTTAATTGAATGGCTGCTGTGGATATAACAGAAGGAGAGATCGAGGAGACACTCAGGAGACTCTGTCCTCCTCAGAGAGTCCCACTGCTAATGCTTAGCGCACTTTCGGGGACACGCCCCCTTCCTCAGAGCCACTTCAGAGTAACTTCCATGTGCACGCTCTGCAGTTATGTCCTCCTGGCCTGACCAACTGAAATAGCCAAAAACCCACAAGCAGGCCAAGAAAAGATAAAAGCATAGGAGATGAGGGGAACTGAGGCTGACACATCACTGGAGAAGGTAATTTAAAAAGGTAAGCATAATGTGAAAATATGCTAAGCATACTTGCACATTATGGCAGAAGCCCTGGGGGGGCCTAAATATGGCAGGGGTATATGGCAGGGGCAGGCAACCTCGGCACTCAAGCTGTGCAGAAAATTATTACATTATTATTATTATTATACAGGATTTATATAGCGCCAACAGTTTGCGCAGCGCTTTACAATATAGGGCAGACATTACAATCACAATACAATTCCAGACAAGATGGTAAGGAGGGCCCTGCCCCTGAGGGCTTACAATCTAAAAGAAAATACAAAGCCCATCCTTTAAAAAAAAAAATTGTATTGAGTACAAACAATTTCCAATACAACACACAGACACTTGCTAAGAAAAATAAACACATGCCAGGTAAAAAAAATATCATACCTTTGGGATATTCTGCCAGCGTGTTACGTGTTAAACAGACCTTTCCAATGACATCATCACGACTAGAAAAGAAACAAACATCTCTCGTTAACAGCTGTAGGACATTTACAATTTGCTGGTCATGGGCTGCTGCATTTTCATTTAGTTTAAGGCTTTCTATTATGCAAATGACAAATCATCAATAGAACCATTTATTAGCACTCTATTACATTTATGGCTTGCTAGAACCCGATAAAAATGCTGTTGGCATTTTGTAGTATGAAATTTCAGTTTCTATGTTAATTCATGAACAATATGACAAGGGAGGGTGCAATTCCAGATAAAACGTTTCTAGGAAATCTGTATTTTTTACAACGGTTTCAAGATAAATACTATAATAGCCGTAGCATTACTTAACTCCTTCATTGCAGCATTATGGAAAACCTTCCTTTCTTTGTGTGCAAAGCAAGCATACTGGAAATACACAATTAAAGTATCAGATCTGGGCTGGGCTACTTCTGCTGACTACATTGATGACTGGAATGTGATCACAATCACCAATGGTCACCAGTATTCTCCCTGAATAGGAGGAAAGGAGTGCTTGTCGTTGTGATACCCCATTTACCTTTAAAAGGAAACTCTTATGGTTTATTTTTATGTTTTTAAACTGAGCTTTTATATCATATTTATTTTTTGTATACTTTTTTAGTGTCACAAATTACCATTTAATACAGTTAGCATCTGTGACATTTTAAAATTTAAAGAGAAAGTCCAAAACTGCCTGCTGTATTTAATTATCTAAATCTTATTAAAAATCCATAAGGGCTCTTTAATACCAGCGGCCACGTGTTGCGGTAACATGTGTTGCCGCACACTTTATTTCAACACACAGCATAGCATGTTAAAATGCAACAATTCAACTTCGTAAGAGATCTGCCCCACAGACCCCCTACTACAATTGAATCATTATGGGGGGAATATTTCAAAAGTGGAGCAGACAGGATCTGGAGTAGTTACCCATTGTACCCAATCAGCTTCTCCCTTCAGTTAGTTCTATTAAGCTTTAAAAATGAAAGACAGAAGCTGATTGGTTGCCAAGCGCAGCTGCTCCAGATTCTGTCTGCTTTCGTTTTGATAAATTCCTCTCTATGTCTTCTTTCAACAACCCCTACTCACCTGATCGCTACACTATACAAATTACTTATCTCTAAGAGATTCTGGAACTCTACCATACATGCTTACATGGGAAAAATAACTCAATTGCACCTTCTCAGAGAATGACAAATGTAAAGCTTGCACATTGATGCACAACCTTTCTGTTGCTAGCGCAACTCAAGAACGTAACTTCAAAATATTAACCAGATGGTCCCAATGTCCATCAATTCTTCACAGATTTTTCCCTCTGGTACCAAATACATGCTGGCGATGTCTCTCTGCAGTAGGTACCTTGTTGCATGTCTGGTGGGACTGCCCTAAACTACGTCCCTTTTGGGATCCAGTCTTTGAAACATCTCAAAAATGTACATCCTCTTCTCCTCCCCAAACCCCCCAAATAGCTCTCCTTTCTATCCTAGCTGGTTCCTTCTTTTCTATTCCTCTATTAAAAAAGATCTACTACAATTCTTCCTCATTGCAACCAGGGCTGTCATTCCTAGATACTGGAAATCTGGCTCAGTTCTGTCTACACTGGAATGGATCTCGGAACTCAATAAACTGATGCACATGGAAGAATTGACGGCCCACCTTTATAATTGATATCCTCAGTTTTCTGCCTTATGAACCCCCTGGATGCTATGTTGCTATGTGAGGAAGAATTATAATATCCCATACTATTCTGTCATATAACCATAACCACCTATTCCACCTTCTTCGTTGGATGGGTTGTCTCCTGCCCTACTGGGTGTCCCCAACTAATCGCCATCACCTCCACCCTTTCCAATCTCTCTTCTTTTCTTACACTCCAATGTTCTTTTCTTCTCTAACTCACCTCTCGCCCTATTTCTCTTTCTCATACCATATACTCTCTATTACATACCTCATATACATATCACCTCAAAAGCTCCACCTTCTCATAGATGACATTGTTACATACATGTGCTGGCAAAAAATTATGTACGCACCATTATTTGGCAGCACAACGCACACTGTGCTACAGCATGTGCATGCCCTTTTTTGTCAGCAAACCACAATGCATGCTAGTGTGTTGCACTGCAAGGTAGCTTGGAGTGCTATTCACAATGAATGGTACCGCATCGCACCAATGATTATAATGTGTGTTGCTCCATAGTGAGAATGAGCAGTAAGAGGCAATAAGACTGATTCGCTAAAGCTTTGAGAATCTTCACTCAATAAGTTGTGTGAGTATTTACTTATTCAATCAAGTGAAAAGCATATTCCTGTTCACTTTGAATACCCAGCTACGTGCAGATAAAATACCTGAACAGAAATTTGCTTCTCACATGATTAGATAAGTAAAGTGAATATTTAGTGAATCAGCCCACATATATTAGCATAGAAGAGTGGGAGTGTGTGTCTCACCTGCCACTTCCAAATGACAATAAATGATCAATTCCATCAAGATCATTTCTCTGGCATGGCTTATACAGTAAAAATCCTTATTCTTGAAATGTATATAGTATATAGCCAAAATAATTTTTTTTTAGTTTTGAACAACGTGGAGAAAGGTTAAAACCACAATCAGGTAATTTGTTTCCGTCTGTGTTCCGCTGTGAAGATTTCCATTCACATCCTGTCCTGGAGACACAACAAAAAGTGATAGGAAATCTCCCCAATGTGAGGGGAATTCCCACCTTAAACAATTGTCACCAGGTCATTTGTCTTTATTAAGATTTCTACCTTTTTTCTGTGGTGGTGACTAGTCACCCGGACAAATATAGGGGTGAATCTCCCCAGCTGGGACACAGACCGTAATAAAAACTTGGCAAAGGGTCTATTCCTTCCCCACTCTATCCACAACGTAGAAAAAGTCACTGTGGTCAATGTGCAGGGGGCGCTGAGTGAGTGTGTTCCCAGCACAAACAAGGGACACTGGCTGTATGGATATACAGTATGTGGCAACTTTGAATATCACTGTGCTGCCACATATTTCTGTATACATTAAGAGGTCAAGTGCTAACTCCTAAGTGTGTAACCCTAGCAGACAACCAGAATCCACCATGTTATGGGCTGATTGCAACAAAGTGAATTCTGTTTGTTTGCAATCGGTTTAATTTGTCAGGTGTATACTGGTGATTGCAAATGAAGGAACCAAGTAAATAGTTAATGTGTGTCAAATGTATGGCAAATGTGGATTTAGGGTAAATGAGCACTGTGGATGTCTAAAAGAAATCACTTGGAAATATCTGGATTAGCACGTTTAGAGCAGCAGATGTTAGAAAGTCATTTGTGTAACATTTAGAACCTCATAAATATGTGGATTGCTGCACACAGCTTAATTTCCAATTGAAAAGGTCAAAATCCAGATGTTGGCCAAAAATCCTCTTTGAATAGGAGAATGATTCAGCAAATTTTCCTTATAAATTAGATAAATGACTTGCCGGTGAATTTTGTTTGGCTGCATAGAAATTATGATCACGGTTTCACTCTAGATCTCACATTCACCCTAGACTGACTCTAGGGTGAAAGTAAGATCTAGAGTGAAACTGTTGGAGCTGATCAAATTTTCTATGCAGCATTGATTAAAAAAAACTTACCTGCTTGGCAAACAGATCACGGATAGCATAGATGATTAGAGTCATATGGTAGTCAAATAACAGCTACTGGGTGCTGGCTGAACAGTAACCCGGAAAGATCTTTAGATGGATGAACACCTAGGATTTGCCTGGAAAAGCCATTAGCACAATGGCCAGAAGCTCTCTTGGGGTATTTACAGCTCCCACAGGTTTATTGCTGCAGTCACCTTGGGAGCATAGGATTATGATCACAATTTTATTTTATTTAAATATGTCCACAAAACTCAACTTAGAGCCAGAGGTTAGAATTTCGGGACAATGTTGAACCTTTAAAATCTTTTACACCTACATTCCTTAATGCTGATTTACTGGTACCCGCCAATGGGAGTGTTTTAAAATTGGACAAAGACCTTGTACATGTGTGGCTTAACCCCTTCCTGGCCGTTGATGGAATGATCCCGTCACAATCGTTCAGTTAGTTAATGACCGTGACAGGATAATTCCGTCATTCGGTACAATGAGTGCTGGTCCGTAAAGGGACCAGCAGCTCATTGAGTTACTGCTGTTGATGGGTCCCTCGGGGTCAGAGGCAGACCCTAAACAGCAGATTAGGTGGTCACAGTCCTGTATTCACAACAAGAGCTGATCTCTGTGATTATAGAGCCGGCAACAGTTCACTGTGTTTTGTACACTGCTAGCAGGCTGTGTGTTACAAAAGTGATAGAAAGTATCTCTGAGGAGAATACTGTATTCTCCTCAGAGATACTAAATATCAAAGCCCCTGTAAATAAAAAAAAATAACCCCTTGGTGCCCCTAGTTTAAAAAAAATTACGTTTAAAATATTTTTAAAAATGTAAAAACAAAATTAAAAAGTTTAAAAAAAGTCAGAAAAGTTTTAAAGAAACACGTTTAATAAAAAAATTATGAGAAAATATAGTGCAGAGGAGGCTATTAAACATAGGCGACAAACTTACCACATTCTAAATTGTTCCACACTAAAACTGTATTTCACTCCTTGCATTTTGTGACCTATAACCCCCAAAATAAACTGAAATCCCAGACATATGATATACCCTATAAATCAGGACAAATAAAATAATTTATTATGACATACTTTCTGTTAGCTACACTAATAATGTTTTGTTAGTGTAGCTAACAATAATGTTCACATTATTATTGCCAACGCTGTGAAATATTTGTTTTTTTTCATTATTTTTTGAATTTTTTAAAATTATTTATTAAAAAAACAAGAATTTATATATGCATATGTCACATCATATTAAAGCAAAACACATAGCAAAAATAGCAAAATTGCTCCAGCCCCCAGAAGTGAAAAAAGTTCTGAAGCCTTGTCACTAAGGAATTAAAAAAAGAATGAATGTGCCAGTGCAGGTAGTACATAGTCCCCCTATGCTACCTTTCCCCGTCCTTTACCTTTAGCTAGAATTTATGTCATACTGTATGTCTAACCGTATTTGTAAATAAATCAAACCCTCATAAATATCCAGTTGTCCATTGTCAAAACTGATTCATGCCATATAGAGCATAATCTACAGAAACACAAAAATATTAGGGCTACATTATTATAGCGCTCTCTGTAAAATGAAAAGAGGTCATGTGTTTGATCATTATTCTGACTCCGATCGTTGTGATAGCGAAATATATCCCTTGCTGAGACCTCTATGCCTGTATAAGCAGATATACTCACTGCGGACAATCCTCGTCAGATAGCTGAACTCGTCAATACCGATTCATTCAAAAGAGGTGTTTATTCTTTACAGCAGATGATAGGAACAGCAGATGAATGGTGATAGTATTGTGAGGTCAGAAAATGATGCCTTTCCTACGTACTGTGCAGATTACATGTGTGTCCTGTTACATGTGGCTTTCAACTGTGCCCATGACACAGGAAGTACTGCACACAGGAAACAGGAAGGGGCGTACACTATGGGGAAATACATCGTCACATGAGGAATAATTACAGAAAGCATGTTTGTTACAACAAAATGCCACTAGATGGCAGCATAGGATAACACATGGATTTAGCTATGAGAAAATAGTTAGGCAAATCACACTATATAAATTCTAACCTATATAACAATGCTAATCTTAACTGAGGCTATGCATCTCATATTCTATACCCCTGTTGGGGCGGCACAATCATATATAAAAAAGCCTACCCACCATGGAATATCACAAGCACTGTTCTTCATAATGCGATCAAAATTATAATAGGGACAGTCCACACTTATGGAACAGAGATGGGACTGATGTGGAAACTCGAGTGTAGGCATCTCCCTACTGTGGTCGATTTTAGACATATAAAAGCCTGTGTTTTAATTTGCTGACATTTACTGAAAACTAAATAGATGCACATTGAAAAGATAAAGGTGAACTTGACCTTTTTAATTATATAGATGTATGCATGGTCTTTTACATTATATTATGGTTGAGGAACTACTGCAGGATGTGAGAATGCTACTCAGCTACCTAGAGCACATTAGTTTTTTTTTTTTTTAACCAAGTACATTTTTATTGGTTTTAATTAGAAAATAACATCACATTTTAACAAATAGAGATGCAAACAAGTACAATTGTTGATAATCGTAATAGCAGGTAATGTTATATAGACAGTAAATACATCAGTTTTTTTAAATTCCATTTGTTACCCTATACCCGGTGTCCCCTGCAAAAATATTCCTTGCTTAATTCACAATTCAGAAGGAATGAAGGAGTGTGTCTTTTCTACAATGCATTGTTTATCCACGGTTCATTATGCAAGTTTAAGCTCTTTATTTTTCTTTTGCAAACCTGTGTGCTGTAGAAAGGGACAATAAACCTCTGTGGAATTCTTATCATTTGTATTCGTTATCCTAGCTAACACACTAATGAACTTCATTCCACTGCTTGAGATTTACTAATCAATTAATGTTTCCCAGAAAAGATGTGTTCTGCCTTTCAGTGTTCTGCATAGTAACAAATCTGTGCTGTGGGCTTCCAAAAACATGTGTTCTTCAAAACAATTTGATTTTGATGTTAAGATTTACTTCTTTATTATATGCTTATAATGTATGTGCCTGCACATACTTTCCGCATAGTCCGCAGCTCCCCAGGAGACCTGGGGGTGTTCTAATATACAGATAATGACATAAGGAATTGAGGGCTGACCAGCCCTTGTGGCCTCTTGTGCCTCACTATTCGTCATCTACACTGTCTATTATTAGAACAGGATTAGAATAAGAATAGGACAGGCAGGAGAGTACCCATGATGGCAATAGGTGGCAGAAATGTGCTAAGAAGGGTGCCAAGGGTTACTCTCATGATGTGGTTATAATAAAATTAAGAGGACCAGGTCATTGTTGTGGGGGTTAATGTGTTCTGACCCCCAGGTCTAATCCTTGATGTGTGGTTAGAGGCGCCTCTTAAAAAAATGGTCATCTCACTTGAAAGTTTATTTAGGTTGTTTATTTAAGGTGACACTAAACTCAGGAGTTAAATCTTAAAGGAGAACTATGAGGTGAGTGCTTTTCACTCACCTCATAGTTCTAGCCGACCTGAGACAATGAGACTGTCACCGGTCGGCTCAGTAGATCGGGAGGTGAGCGAACACATACCGGTGAAAAAGAAAAATTTAAAAAAAAGTAGATGATCATTCGGTCCCTAAACATTTTTTGGAGGCTCACAAATCCAATCCCGAAGGGATAAAGGTGTTTGGGATCGAGATGATCCCTGATAATTCTGATGATGGACTCAGATATAAAAAACTTTGCCAAAGAGAAACCTTTTGGATTTATTCTCTTAATAGCCTTCACCCCTCAGGTCTCAACGAGGGCCTTGAATTAGCCTCCTCTCTCTGATTACATTATCTAGCCACCTTTGTTTGATTGTCTACTCCCCATACATCGTGTATATATTACCTCCACTCCACCTTCCTTTCATTATGGCCCTTGCTTCCCCATTTTATCTACACAATTGTTTACACATTTTATATTCATGTCCTTTATCCTTATATTTATAAATTTGTTTTATGGCACAATCATCTATATGGTTTTATACGTAGGAGTCTTCACTCCATTTTTTATGTCAAATCGCTTTTTACTATAATATGTAAATATGATATGCAATTGTCTATATGTAGTATGTGGTTTTTTATATGTGATTCCAGTCTCCTGTTCCCCCGTTTCCATACGAATTTACATAGGGCAGACAGCTGCTATATGCCAGTATTCATGGTAGATCCGATCTATGTCATTATAGCTATCGGTTCTCAACAGCTCTGATTGGCCGCGAGTTTGGTGTCAGACACAAGGCTGTTATTGCCTGCCGTCTTTGATACCATCCATCCCCAGCCGCCGTCCAATCAGCCTCGATTACTAGACCCTATCACGCCCGAGCCGCCCATTCTTAAGCTACAGCAGGGAGGAGACTGGCATTACGTCCTGATGAAGGGGGCGTGCCCCGGAAACGCGTCGACACAGCAGTGCTTTACACAGGACACGCTATCCGGATCTTTTCTTTGCTCCGGTCATATTGTCCTACGGCTTGTTTTTATCTTCAACATAGTGAGTACTTGTCAATTCACTTTTATGCCTCTCTTTTTGGATTAAACGATATTGCACCAGGAAAGGCACACATTACAGTATTGTTTTATGTTAAAAAATCTGAGGGTTTAATGTCACTTTAACTAATAACAAAAATGTATCTTATTTGTGTATCACTGAGCTGTAGATCCTCAAATCATCTCTGAATTAGTGCTGACACTGTCCTTCTTCTGGAGCGTGGCTACTTTTGTTCCCCATGGTCCCTGTGTGTGTTGTAAAGTAGTCACCGATCCAAGCTCACTCCCTTGATTGACTACAATGTAGCATTTAGTTTACTAATTTGTAATGCAATTAAAGTTAAGCTATTTGAATGTATTTTTAAGATTTAACTCCTGAGTTTAGTGTCACTTTAAATGAATATGTCAGCTACAGTCAATGCATTTTGGGGGATTTAGCCTCCCCCTCTTCAGGGCTTGAGCAACAATAATAAGTAGTGAATGCAGGAAAAGATGCACTTTGTAGTCTGAATTAGGACTGGAGCGCTTAGTGTCTGTGAGGACTGGATCTTCATCACTGCAATAAGGTTACACCGACACTCAATGCTCATCCAGCCCTAATTCAGGCTACAGAGTACAGATTTTACTCAATCCATAACATATTACTGTTGTTCAAGCCCTAAAGAAGAGGGGGGGGGGGAGATTCCCCCAAGTTGGCTGTATCTGACATATCCATTTAAATTTTGCAGTCAAATTTGAGAAGTTGTGTTAAGTATTTCTTGTGTTCCTATTCACACAGCATAAGGAAAAATTAGTTTATAAAAATGATTTCTTGCCTTTTAGATGTGTCTGTGTAGCAGGTGTTTGCAAGCTTCTCTCTCAGTTTCCAAGTGGCAGTAAACTTTCTGTCCCCATAGAAAGACCAGGGACACTCTGATCTTCTCCTCATTAACATAAAATGCTTCTAGATTGGTAACGCTTTGTTAGGACAAACATTGTTTAAATCTAGCTTACAAGTGATAACAAGATATGCCAGCCCAGTCCAGACAGGGTTAATTATGTTAAAATTAACCTTCCCAGCCTACTTGCATTCCAGAGCAAAATTCAGTACAGATAACAAGTTTTCCTTCAGAATAGAACATGTACAGTATGCTGAAAGGAGTAATACAAAATATAATTATGCTATGTAAATGAGAAACATGTACCAATTATAAAATAGGTGTTATTTGGCTGCAAAAGTGAAAATACCCTTTACAGTAGAGATTCCTAGTTCTACATACTGCAGTGCATATAAAATGATCCCTTCTGAAACTGCATATGTAGATTCAATACTCATATATCATTCTGATTTTGCATGCCACTAATGTGATAATCTGTAATACAACAATACAAGAGAACCTGTTATCAGAATGCTAAAATTACTGGCCACAACCAGCTGGTGATGCATAACCAATTTTAATTTTTATACTACCACAATACTTGTCTAAAATTTTGCCATGCACTCTCCCCAATCTGCCAGTCAGCTCCTCTCTGGCTGAAAATTAGAAAGGTTAGAGCAGAGTAAGACAGAAGTGCCTGGATCAGCTGTATGATTTCCTGTCAGGAACACCTCATGTAAATGCAGGAAACGGATTGCAATAAACTTACAACTAGTAAGTACACAGCAGCCACTTTTTAATAAAGATGTGTATTTTCTTTATCACAGGCGCTCTTTACCAGTTGTTTAAGAAGTAGGGCATAGTACCCTCATTTACATAATCAGAATGTATCTTTGTGTAATCAATAAAAAATAATGCAGCATTTGAAAAAGTTTCTGATTTACTAATATCCAACTTTGCCTAATTACCCTACATATAAAAAATGTACCTGAGCGCATCTTCATCCATGACATAAAAAGAGACAGAATGGAAGTTGGGTGGCAGGTGGACTTTGTACTCTTCTCCCCAGAATGGTGACAGAGTCTTCCATACTGTTGCTGTCCTATGCAAAGAACACAGTCACTGTTATTCATTCAAACATTAACTGCTGCTAATAAAATATGAGAAATTATACTTCAGCTTCTCAGATACGACCCTAAAGCTTTACTGAGCTTTCTAAGCAATTTTTAAAAGGCCAACTGAATAGGCAAAGTATGAAAGTCTCTTTAAGGTGAATACGAGTATGAGGCCAGAAAATGGAATTCAATTGCAAATACACCTGTATGTAAAAAAAAAAAGTAATCATCTTTTTCAATTTTCTATTAAAACAGAATATAGTAATATTGTCTAAAGCTATCCATAAAATGACAGTCACCTAATCCAACAATTATATAAATGGATTCCATGTATCACTCTCATACGACCACACTCAGGAGGATCAGGCAGGAGAACTAATGTTTCCCACTGACCATTATCATTTCCTTCTATAACAAAACTACAAGCACCAGGATCCTCTTCTCTTAGAGCATTAGAGCATTAGAGCATACTGTACATGCATACTGAGAAATTGGTGGTGTAACTTGACCTTTATTTAAAGAACTAAACAAAACTGTGTCTATAGTTTCCAATGGAAAAGCTGTCAAGATTTATAAATATTTGTTAATTTTCCTATTTCCTAAACCAGACTCTGAATAATTCATTGTCTGAGCCTTCCTGCTAGAAGATTATTGGAAGCTGCTGTCTGTACTCAGCACTACCACTAAAAGACATAAAATTCTAAGGAGAAGGAGGAGTTCCTAATTGTTGGAATTCTTATTTGAGTTATGAGTGTTATAGGTAGTGGGACCCTACAAACAGTAAGTGCTTAACAGGCTCTGAAGAAGGGGGTGCGCCCCAAAAACGCATTCAGCCAGTGGAGGCTTGGAAGACAGAACAACCAGCATGTGGTTCAGCAACAACCCTGCTTACCATCTTGTCTTGAATTGTATTGTACCTGTAATGTCTTCCTTATATTGTAAAGCGCTGCGCAAACTGTTGGCGCTATATAAATACTATGTAATAATAATAATGTCTTTGCAGGTCTCATCTCACACTCCAACAGCAGTCATTCTGTGGCTCCTATGTTCAGACGCTGCCTGCACCTCGCCTATGTGAGTCGGTTTTTATTGTTGTGTATTTTAGAGCTGCAGCTAACGATTATTTTCAAAATCGATTAGTTAGCCGATTATTGAGTTCGATTAATCGGTTAATCGGATAAACAATAAAATTAAAAAAATGAAGTGGCTCCAGTGATGGACTACTAGTTTGTATTGAGATTGCACTCCATCACAGGAGCAAGCTTGGAGCGGTGGAGGTAAAAAAAGAAAAAATGTGTGGTGTACAATATAGTGAAAAGGAAAGTGTCAAATTATACAGCAATGAATGCAGAATGGCACCGGCTATAGAGGACTACAAATCCCAGCAATAGTACATTATACAGCGCAGTGCAGAATATCACCAGCTATTTAGGAATACAACAAATCCCATGTATTGCTGGGATTTGTATTCCTCTATAGCTGATGGTACATTGCTCTGTATAATATACAGCACAATGTACCATCAGCTATAGAGGACTACAAATCCCACTATCCCAGCAATATATTATAGAGCACCATGTGGGGGGAAAGTGCAGGCTTACCTGAGCAGTCTTCCAGCAACTTGCTTCTGAGATCGGACCTGTCTATCGGCAGCTGTCATCCCCCCACACCTGCTCCTCCTTACTACATCTCCCCGCGTCCCTGTGCCGATCGTGCATGTGGGCGGGCGGTGAGAGTGAGGCGCGGAGGAGGTGCGGCGTGAAGATCGTGGATGCGGGTGGGCGGGTCTGGCAGCGGCGAGCATGAGGTGGGGAGGAGGTGCGGCGCGCAGCGCGTGTGGAGCCGTGAACAGGGCCAACTGATCGGAAGCCGATTAATCGATTATTGAAAAAGTTGACAACTTTTTCAATAATCGATTATAATCGATTATGTCGATTAGTTGTTGCAGCCCTAGTGTATTTATTTACAATAAATGATAATGCACAGGAGAAGGTGCTCTCTTGGTTTTTGTTTACAGTAACTGCTTAATGTATGAATGTTTTTCTTAGTAAGAACTTAAGTTATTTCCCCCATAGCCACCAATCAGATTTAAACTTTCAAGGAAGGTCTTATACCAATTGGTTATTTAAGGAGAACTTCAGCCCTCAGTAAGAACACATTAAGGCCTGATTCACACCTGAGCGTTTATGGACACCAGGACATTGAAAGTCAGGACATAACCTTCAACTGATTGCTCGTAATTGTTCCCTGGATTTGCTCTTCCAATAACCTCCATCTTCCTCTCTCAGCAGTTTTCAGGATTACTTTTACCTTGTTCCTTACTCCCTGTGACAAAATCACCCGGCATGTAACATTCTTGCAGGAGCAGCTGCTGGGAGCTCAGTTCCCACTGATGCAGGCATGCAAATAAATCAGTGTATGCATGTTTGGTAGGAAAGGAGTAGGGGATAGACAGAGTTCTGTAGTCAATCAGGGCACTGTCTGACTGTGTTGTCAGCCTAAACAGGAAGTTAGAAGCACACTAGAATTTTGGCAGATAAACAGGCATGTTTCCGATGTCCAATACAGGTTAGAATGCATGAAAAACTTTTAGTACAGACACTTTGACACAACAGCAAAGAACCAGCACTGAGCATGTATTGAAAAAGCTATCTTGCACGAACTAACCAACAAAGGGGTTTTCTAGATCTGTGGCAGAAGTGAGCGGGATGGATTGGTGCACTACAGCTATGCATGGATGAAAACTGAAGCCTTGAGCTTGTAATCAAACTTTGTGTTTCTGCTTAGTTTAAAAAAATAAACTAATGGTACAAATAGTGCATAAAGCAACCTTGTCACATTTGTAAGCCCTCTCACCTGTAGAAGGAAGTAAATACTCCCCTTTCCAGTGGTGGCTCTGCTGAACTATGCTTTGATCACTAGAACAGGCTTGCTAAAGTCCACTGGGAAACTGACACTCATGTACCTCTGACACTCACTGTACCTCATAGCTCTCACTGGTTCCTCTCTCTGACCTTCCGTTACTGCAGGAGAGAGTGGTAACTTAGGTCATAGGGAGAAACCAGAGAGAGTTACAGGGGCCCACAGGGATTGATACTTTTGGAAGTGCCATCTTTCACAGGTAAGTGGGATTTTAAAGAAAAAAAACTGCAAAGTGGTTGCTTTAAAGTCTTAAAATCCAATCAGCTTTAACAGCTTAATCTACTTACAAAAGTAATTTTCAATATTTTTAATTCTGCACCTTTCACATAATACCTAGTGGTCCTGCAATGCAGGTCCTTGGTAAGGCCCTTCTTGTCATAGGGTGACAACGATCTGTTCCTACCTCCCAACTGTTGCCACTCTGCCAATGGAGACTACAAGTAGCTGTGCTGACACACATTGCACAGCTATGCTCCACTGTTATAACCTGCCCTGGGAAATGTCAAGCAGCCATTGTTGGAATGCATGGATGTAAACAGGAAGGTTGCAAGAGATCAGCAGTGCTTATATGTAACAAAGGATAAAAAAGGTAAAAACAAGTATTTTATTTTCAAATATGGCAATTTACAACAAACAGTGATTTAACAAACCGAATGTCATTCAGTTATGTTTTTGTGTAGTTAATGGCATTCTTTTTTAAGGCCAGGAGCAATATCCATTTGCAACCGCTCATAGTAAATAATCCAAAACCATAATTTCATTGTTCTGTGTACTGCAATGCAGTTGAAATCTGATGTGGGTACATGAACACCACTGCGTGCTAAAAATGTTCCCAATTAAAAGTCCCTTAACAACTGGCCACAAACATGCAGAAATGTTTAGGTATTTTACATAAGAAAACCCGCTGCTAACTCTATGATTTATGATTTATTCATGTCGGAAAAACCCTTGTGATTCCAAAATTATCCAAGCACATCCAGTACAGAGAAATATGACATTTTAAGACTTCTTGTCAGCGAACTCCAGGGCTGCAATATCTATTTATAACTTCCTTGTTATTCTCCAAATGGCAGTCATATAAACTTTATTTTGGTTTCATTAATCTCCAGTGGCCACAAACAGGACAGCTATGACTGTAGTTGTTTTTTGAACTCTGCACTTTGATAGGTAAAGCCAAATGTTTGACTTGGATGGCAGCCATTAACACTGTCATTCGCATTTGGTAAATGTCAGATAAAGGTTCATTCAATGGATTCATAAAAGCTTCAGCTATAAATGTGGAAAGTTAAAGCTGAACTCCAGGCACATATAAAATGTCACTAGTGCCAGTTATGGTTTCATTAAAAAAATTACAGATATTTTACATACAGAGGGAAAAGTACTTACAGTATCTATCTCTTGATATGTCAGAGACATGCCTCGTATAATCTCCTGTACAGCATCACTCAGACTGGAAGCACCATTGGAAGTCAGTAAGGCCCTACAGCAGGGGTGCCCATTAGGTCGATCGCGATCTACCAGTCAATCACTGGTAGATCGCGATGTCCTGGGGCTTCTCCTCTGGATCCCCGCTGCTCTCCCAGCGGGGATCCAGAGGAGAAGCTGAGCCGTGTGCGTGGCCGAGCGGCGTAGGATCGGTACATATCATTGCTATGTTCCGATCCTCTGTGCAGGACAAACACTGGAGCGATCGTCTGATCACCCCAGTGTTTGTAAATATCCCCAGTTATGAATGAACAGGATGTGATTTACATCACTTCCTGTTCATGCATGAGTTTCTTAATGGGGAGTGGTACAGAGGCTTGATAACTGGATGATAGTAAATAGTTTCTGAATGAATGGGAAGCCTCTGTGCTTTCTATTCATTTAGAACAGGGGCTCCAGAAAAAGAGATTGTGTCCTCCAATTTCTTTTTCTATATTAAAAGGGAAATATCAGGGGGCTGTTTAGACCCCTAATATTTTCCCAAAGCCCCCCCCCCCCCAGATTAAAAAAAATTAAACTAAATTAAAAAAATTTAAATTAAATCAGAAATAATAAAAATATGCAGGTGTTTTTTTGTTGATAGATCTCATCAAGTTCGTCATTTAAAAAGTAGATCTCCAGATGAAAAATTGTGGGCGCCCCTGCCCTACAGCATATGTCAGAGCTGTCCATCTAACTGTGGCAGCTTACTGACAGGAAGACAGAGCAATGTAATTATCTCATCAGTGTGCTGCCAGTCATTCCACAGAATGCTCCTAGACCACATTGTATTTACCCAGCAGTTACAGGCTGTACTAAATTCTAGTGTAGTCTGCAGTGAGGTCTCTAGGTGTAGAACAGAACTATAAATCTTTTGCCAGGTAAAATAGTTCCCACATATGCATTCTAATGGAACATTTAGATGACGCCCTGGAGTTCAACTTTTTTTTCTAGAGGGCTGTACCTGATAATTGTCTCATCATCAATCTTCACAATGCAATATGGATCACTGCTTCCGGTTCTGAAAATAAATAAACAAAAGCATTTAAACCCTTAATTTAGGAAATCGCTGATACACAGATGATTTATTGCTGTACACCTTTCATTTGCCACATTTGTATAGCACATTAACCAGCCTGATTCACCCTTGCATTCAACAAGTTGAGCCTGTTTTGCCATACTTAGCCCAACATTCAGATTTCCCATTCTACAATGTAAACTTCAGTTTTAAATAGCCTCCTCTGGAAAAGATTTGTGTTTTAAAGTGCCTTGGGTTTAAGGCTTTCAGGCTGTGTAGACACAAATGAGGGCACCTCTAATTGCCTGTTTTCAATAGCTGCTGCTGATGCTTTAGCTGCTTGGGTCATTAATTGTTATCAACCAGAGTGAGCTACATCCCAGGGATGGTTCTGCAAGTGCTACTAAGTTCCCCCATGTGTACATGCTCTAGTCCAGGGGTGGCAAACACAAGGCCCGCGGGCCGAATCCGGCCACGATAAAACCAAGGAGGAATCAATTGGCCAGCGTGCAACACTTAAGGCTCCTCGCCATCACTGGTAGCTTAAACTTGACTTTAGTAAATCAGGCCAAAAGAACACAGCTTACAAAAGAACAGGAGTGAAAATCCACTGATGGCATCATGGAAGCTTATCTTTTTCCTCGTAGTTCAGACCTTCTCAGCTTTGCCATGCACTGCTTATGCACATGTTCCTGAATATAGGAATATAGTTATAGTTGGCTAATGTTATGTGGTGACTTTAAGTCTTATACAAGGAAACCTTTGCTGAGAAGACTTGAAGGCTGGAATCATTGAACTGTGAACTAAAAATGCTACTTCAAACTGTTAAATTGATCCTAATGCTTCAGTCAAGTCACTGACCCAGACAAGTATGCAGATCAGGGGGGTTCAGACTTTGAGTTTCCTTATCTGCATGCTTGTACCTGGTCAGTAACTCAGTACTGAGATCAGACACAGCCAGACAACTAGCATTTTCAGTAGGAAAGGTCAGCAATAGCAGGCTCTATATTTATCCCAGCACATGTTTTCTTTACCATGGTATACAAGCCATCTGTTTAGAGGGACTTTTTTATTGTTCCATATATCGAACTAAATATAGATGAAGAAAATTGGTGTTTTCCACCCTATCTCCACCCTATACAAAATATGTCTGAAAAACAAAACAATAAACACTGTAGAATATGATTTGTCCGGCCAGCCAATACAGATTTAGGAAAAGAAAGATAATTGAGTTAGACAAATCTTTGAGTATTTCATATTTGTTCATGGATACTGTCTCTGGATAAATCTTTCAAAAATGTATACTGGGTCAGTAAAAAAAATCAGCAATTTGTGGGGTTATAAATAAGCAACCCAAAGATGAGGGAATATTTCAGTTGCTGATATAGGAGTATTTAATATACAGTATTGTAGTTAATGGCTAGTTTGTCTGAATTTCTTTTGCTGCTACCAGGCAAAAAGATGTATAAAATATGTTTCCATTCCAAACAGCTCATTCAACGAGGAGCAAACATAGGTAAATCTATTTTTTTTTTCTTCTATTTTATAGATTTTTTTTTCCTGTGTTCACTTTCAGTAACTAATTGGTGAGAGAAAAGGCCATATCCAACTGGCCTGAAGCCATCTAGTCTTCAAAAGTCCACATTTATAAATAAAGCTAAAACGCGGCTAATGACCAATGACTGTTTACTTTAGAGGGAAAGTGGCTGCGTTTCACCCAGACTAAGTAGGAAAACTCAGTGATTTCCATTTTCAATGTGAACACTTTCAGTCAAGAATTTCCTCTGATGCGGAAAAAGCAAGGACACATCTGCTTCCTGGCTATGTGTAGATATTTTTTCCACTGGGTACATTAATTATGACAACTCCAAATTATTAGTATTTCCCCACCATCCCACAATGCAAAGCAGTGTCATGTAGGGCTGCCTGATCTCTGATGTGGAGTAAGGTCAAAAAAGAGCCCCCAAGCCAGGGGTAGAGGACTTTATAAGTGTAAAAAGTAAACTGTTAGTGTAAAAATATGAGCAATCTTATTGTGAAAAAAACATCCAGTGAGGGCCCATTCACACCATAAGCGATGAGTGTCATTTTTTAGCAGCTGAACGCCAGTCACCGCTTGGGTGAATGGCTTGTGGTAGATCCCATCGCACTCCTGACCGGATAAAGCCCAAACAAACATGTGGTCCCTTCTTCAGGCAAACAACAGAGATGACTGTTATCTACAAACGGAGTGCGAGTGACTTTATGGTATTTTGCTAAATGGCATGTAGACACCACATAAAGTTTAAAAAAAAAAAAGCATCCTTGATATATGATGATTAGATGTGCCAGTTTGCAGTTTCCCTATTTCATGAGTTAATGCCAGTAAAAGACTGACACTTCTCTCCTAGAAATACTCAATGGCTCTTTTGTGATATTTTAGAAACAAATAGATGTGGATTTACACAGCCTGTGCCAAGTTTTATTCGGATTCAGATATCAAGCCAACATTGCCAGCAACAGCAGATGGCCATGTGGATAATCACATTCTAAATTATTCTCCATGAAGCATATGTTGTATCTTGCAGCAAGAATTGCAGGATAACTCTGGTAACAACAAAAAAATCCAATGCATTTATAATGATAATGTAAAAAAAATCTAAAAATAACTGTAGCTCAAAAATTGACAATGACTAAATGGCAAGCATCAGTAAGTGCTCAGCTCTATAAAGTAGAATTCCAGGTGATTCTCAATACAGCCGATGCTGGTATATATGTTTCATAGCAAGAGACACAACAGGGCAAATAAATATTTGAGTGTCTCCCAGAGGTGAGGTGCCAAAGATTTTGTCCTGGAAATAGCTCAGATTTAGCAAGCTTTGTAGGACTACTGTATTTCTCTTTACTGTTAAATTATTTATTTTAGCTCAGGGGAAAATAATACATATCAGCTGATTGCCTCATGAAATGGCATGGAGCCGGCTTCCTGATACAGGAAGTATCGGGCTGGGCATCGGAGCATTTGGGCGAGTACAAGTTTTTGCCCAAATACTCGGTATCGGCAACGATACTGATACTAGTATCAGTGCATCCCTACCTAGAACCATCTTAAATATCATGACTTCTAATGTCAAAGGACTGAATTCAATTAAAAAATGTTGGCTAGCATTGAAATATTTTAGGATCTCTGAGGTAAATATCATATTTGTTCAGGAGAATAATTTTCCTAAGGAAGGTTTCCTCAGTTTTGCCTCAAAATACATCCCTGTCTCACATTTGGCCATAGACCCATCCGGCAAGGCTAGGGTAGCTGTGCTTATTAGGAAAATGTGTAACTTTACAGTAACAACTACTAAAATTCATCCATTAGGGAGGTGTACCTTTTAAAGGGGAGGCTTTGTTGAAACAAACTATTATTACTAAATATATATTCTCCTAACATTAGACAAGTTACATTTCTTTGTAATGTAGTTATTAGTGAAGCACCGAAATTTTGGCCGCCGAAGCCTATCGGCCGAAAATGGCACTTTGGGCAAAATGCCGAAAGTGCTATCTTTTGGCCGAAAATTGCGATGCATCCTTAAATTCTCTCTTCCCCGATGGGCGCTGCTCTGTGTTCCCTCTGACATAACACAGCATCCAGCATGGAAGAGAGGGTGGAGAGCGCTGAGAGCGTGTCACAGGAGGAGCTCTCCTCCCGCACCACCCCGCTCAGCCTCCTGTAACAGATTAGGAGATCGGTGTGTGGGCGGAGACAGCTGTCAGCTGTCACAGGAGGCCGAGTCGGCAGTGAGGGGGAGGAGTCAGCTATCAAATGAGACCGAGCTCTCCTCCCCGCACCGCCTGCATAGCCTCCTGTGAGAGCCGATCCAGGATGGAGAACCGGTACAAACATTCAGCGATTAGTGATCGATGAATGTTTATAAATATATGGACATAGCATGAGTTACTATGTACCTGTTATGAATGAATGATTGTGTACATAGTACTCATACTATATCCACACTTTATCAATGAACAGGAACACTCAGTTCAGTATAGAGGATTCCTGTTCATTCAGTGCAGGGGCTGCAGAAAAAGAGATTGAGGACACTGTGTCCTCATTCTCTTTTTTTGCTGTAAAAGGGAACTATCAGGAGTCTGTTTAGACCCCTGATAGTTCACCAAACCCCAAAGTTTAAAAAAAATAAATAAAAATAGTTTAAAACATTTAAAAAGGTTAGACATTTTTTTTCTTTTCGGTTTGGGATTTTTTTTTCCAGTTTTGTTCTCAAAAATGTGCACCTCTAGTATTTATGCATGGGATCGTGTTAGAGTCACTGTCAGTAGGTGGGGGATTTTAACATGACAATGTCACAGAGAAGACAGCTACAGGCAAATTTATGCATCTAACTCACCACTAATAACCTTAGCAGGTTTTAAACTGCTGATCCAAAGCCTTTCCATGTACAACATGTGGAGAATTAAATATTCAACTTGCACATAATATACAGTAAACTCCCTATTATCCGGCATTTAAGCAACCGGCACAAAAAATCAAGGACGTAATATGTCCTCAATTTTTTTTGCTGGTTGCTTGATAGACATGTGCACACTAAAATATTTTGTTAGCTATTCAATTTATTTGAATAAATTATTTGTTTACTTCTTGCTGCTGGTTGGTGTCTAGATTCCGCAGTTGGCAGCTGAATGTTAACAATGGGGAGCAATAGCAGGTAAAGCCCTTCTGCATGGAGAACCTTGAACTCCCCATATTACTCCTCAGTTCTCACTTGAAGGACATTTGGATTTGAAGAGTAGTTGAGGACCAGGGTTTCTAGGGCTTTTGAAAAGGGGCAAAAACATGTTTTTCTGACTACTATAGGCACTTATTGCAAAAAGAGATTTTAAACTTGCCGGTATGCCGAGACGTTAAGAATTATTTGCATACAGGGCTATCACTTAATTTTCTCTTTCTCAAAAATAATTTCTCATAATTATATCCATAGAAACCATATCCATTCAAACAAAATTAGCTTTCAGAGGTTTAAAAATATATTTCCAGAAATTCTGATTAATTATTGTGACTTAAAGCGGACCTTTACACTAAAAAATCTAATTCTACTAATGCATTCCTCTATGTATGATGATTAATAATAACATAGATATGTCAGGTGTAAAATGCTGTGATTCTGAAATACTTACACTTGCAGAACATTCACTTTCTGCTTTGAAAGGGCAAAATGACTTCAATTTGCCAAAGCATTGCACACTGGGATTGCCTTGTCATCAGCAGAGCATTGCTGGGAAATCTCATCTGTTAGCTCACGAGATCTCAGGGAAAGGCATTTTTCTTCCCTGAGATGATGTGCATGGTCCTAGTTACATCTCTAGTCACATGTTCCAGAAATCCAGTAAGTAAAAGGAGAGCTAGTAATCTGCCCTTAGTAAACAGGCCCACTGTCAGAAGACTGGGGGAAGAAAAGAGAAATAACGTATGCAAAGAATACAAAGCCGGCAATTATCTAGAAGTATGTGTTTGTAGATTGTCATTACTAAACATTTCTAAAGGTGTGTTTGTTGTCATTTTAAAGATATGGGTAAAGGTCCGCTTTAAGCTAGCTATTGACAGGAAAAGGCATTTGGAAGACCCAACCACCAAGAAACCTTACCTACAAAAGTTGTTTTCATAACTGCTTCTGCAGAACGTATATGTTTATGCACTGCGTATCCTTATCTCAGGGATAAGGTCTATATTTGTCCTCTCAAGATCATTATTCAGTAAAGCCATATTATGTAATCAAAGACAAGTGTCCTTTGTTACTTTCTCACAGTGCAAACTGCTTATTTACTCTTTAATACCATGCAAAACCTCGCAAGTCATATCTCACAGTCGTTGCGGGAGATTTGATAAGGATGTTAGCCACCATAGCTTACTTTCCTGTTCATCATGGTACATACACTTGAACAATAGCATGGGCACTATGTAAATTATGCTTTTGGCAAAGCTGCAAGTTTCACATTGTTTGGCTTACATAAACCTCACAGCACAGATTTAATGAGATTACTCAGGAAATAGCTGCAACTTACAGGAGAGAGCGAGCAGCAGAGTTCACGAACAGAGCAATTGTCTGTTCTTAATAGCTATTCCTCACAAACTGCCACAGAGCCAATTTTCTGCCTAACTGCACACTAACCTTCTGGTACAACACGCAGCTTATCAAATGGTCTATTCATACTGTTGCTTTTGTCCAAGGATATAAATGTGAACCTGCCCAAATTGTGTCTACGCATTCAACAGGTGAATGGCATAAGGAAGGGAAAAGCGTAACAAAAATTACGCAATTAAAAAAAATTACTATATTTTTACATTCTAAAAATATCATGAAAAGTTTACAAATTAAATGTAATGATTTAGTGATTTTTGTATGCTGTGTCCTAAAATATCTGTATAGCCAAAACCTTTTCATTTTGGATAGAGTAGAGAAAGGTTAAAACCCCTATCAGGTTATTTTTGTCTTTCTGTGTCCAGTTGGAGACTTCTCTTTACTTCCTGTCCTGAAGACGCAAAAGGAAATGGGAGGAAATCTCATTTTTCACCTACCTTATTCTCATCTAAGACTATTCTCACTAGAACATTTGTCCCAACTGGATGTTTTAACCTTATCTCTTGCTTTGCTATAACTAAAAAATTGTATTTCCCATCACTTTCTGTCTCAGTGACAACGATCACTAGGACAAATAGAGGGGAAATTGCACTTGTGAGTACAGAGACAGCAATAAAATCTAGACAGAGGGTCTAATTTTTCTCCGCTGTATCCAAAGCCTAAAGAAAAGTTCTGCCTTCACATAAATGTTAAGTAGCAAACTACAGCTGAGTTAATGTAATATTCAAGAAATTAAATGTGAGTCCTTTTTACTATTTTTATTCCTGTTTAATATAAAATAAAAACAGACCCTAATAATTGTTTTACATTTTTAGGCTGAGATCCTCAATTTGATTATGTTACATAAATCCCTTTCATTGTACCTTGAAACGACAAAAGAAATTATTGAAAAAGAAGAGTATTTATCAACAATGTACAGTTGCTATACCTGTTACTGAAATTGTCATAACTGTTGAAGAATATGTAGAATTAAGAAGGTGTATGTACAGGGCCGGACTGGCCATAGGGCAAACCGGGCACTTGCCCGGTGGGCCGGGCCGGGCCGAACACAATCAACCTGATTGTGTTCGGGCCGTCTGCTATGCCCGATGGCCGGCTCTGTGCAGAGCAGTGTCTACTGTGTGGTAGCGAGCAGAGCCGGAGGACAGGAGTTCTAGTACAGCACTTTCGCTACATTGGCGGTCAGTGCGAATATTTTCATTACATTGGCAGCTGGCAGGGCCAGACCTGCCATCGGGCATACCAGGCCCATACCAGGTGGGCTTAGCAGCCTGAGACCCCGCAGAGCCCACCACAGACCTTGCAGAGCCCACCTGAGACCACAGCAGAGTGAGGTAAATTTAGTGGGGGGCGGGGAGGGCGCCCGAGATAATGCTTTGCAGGGATTTTTAGTCCTCTATAGCTGATGGTATTCTGCATTAGAGTGTAAGCTCCTCTGTACAGAGACTGATGTGACTTCTCTTTACAGCACTGCGGTATATGTCAGAGCTTTATAAATGTATAATAATAGTGTGTGACTGTGGTGGGAAATTAGAGTGTTAGCTACTTTAGTGCAGAGAATGCTAGGGGGGTTAGGGGGCTAATGAGATCCGATTCTCTATAGTAATATGTCTGTGAAGGTTCATTCATCCAGGTCACATGGTATATCTGAACGGCCCTGTGTATGTATGACATTATAATAAAGATATTGATTGCTGGGTATTAATATAGCTGTTTAAATGGATATGAAGAGGGAAGTCTTGCACAGACATAGGGTTAGGTCACCAATTTTACCTATAACCAGTCACTTGTTACAAAGGACTTTATGTCCAATAGGCAGGCTAAAAGGTAGGCCAAAGTAGGACCACAGAAGGTCTGGTCACTAGCAGCACACTTGTGTTTCCAGTTTTGGGGGTACAAGGCTAGTTTTGAAATTATTAACAGCCTACACAGTCCACAAGCCTCTTGGTTTGTATTAGTCTATATGTACAAACTAATCAACATTAACCTCTTTATTGATTTTTAAGCAGGGCTAAAACAACTAATCGATTTAATCAATAAAAATCGTTGATGAGAATCATTGTCAACTATTCTCATTATTGATTAGTTGGTCTGGATCCCCTGCATCTCTCCTCCCCGCTGGGAGCCGGTGTTTCTGTGTCCCCTTTGAACCCCACCACTCCCAGGGGGATCCTGGGGGTCACAGACCCCTGCAGCTGGTGCCCAGTGGTGAAGAGAGCTCCCCCAAACCCCCCCACCACCATCGCTCTGCAGCTCTCTCCTTCCTAATGAGAGCACGCTACATGCTGTGGTCTGTGTCCACTCCGATCCCCGCTGCTCCCTACTGCCTTAATTGGCAGAAACTGCTGGGATCAGAGCGTACAAAGACTGCTGCAGGCAGCACCCAGAGGGGAGAAGAGACTGTCTGCCACTCTGCAACCCACCCAACCCTGCCACCCTTTGTTCCATTCAACTGCCGGTGGTAGAAAGCTGGTGGCAAGACTCCAATCTGCAGGTCCCTCCTCTGCTGATTGACAGCACCTGTTTATAGCCAGTAGGGGTGTGCAGGTAGTGAAAAAAGGGTGTGATTTATACACACCAGTGTACTTTATTCACAGGGAGTATGTGGCCATGGTGAAACAAAGCCAGGTTTTAATTAAACACCGTGATAAACAACATTTTGTTGTTGAGTCTGGGAACTAAGGTGACATCAGTCTCCTTGTGGAAAAGTAAAAATATATTTGAATATTGAATATTATATATGCTGTGATATATTTAATAATTAGTTGTTATTTGTTGTTCTGTTATATTTAAAGCTAAACTCCAATAAAAAAGTTGTTTAAAATTTTCCATTGAAATACTTGTATAAAAGTGTGCTAATGATGGGTGTCCCATGTGTGGATGCTTCTACGTTAGGTAAAACTATTAGTTTTATTAATCTATTAATCACTTACTACTGTACCGTAAGTGCTGAATTTCCGGCACTGAAACTTATAGGGGGGAATTTATTAAAACTGGTGCAAACAGAATCGGGAGCAGTTGTTGCACAGCGACCAATCAGCTTCTCTCTTTCATTTTCAGGGCGTAACTGAACAAACTGAAGAGAGAAGCTGATTGGTTGCCATAGGCTACAGCTCCAGATTCTGCCTGCTCCAGTTTTGATAAATTCCCCTCATAGTCTTTTCATTTTATTCTATTTGGGGTCAGCAGTATAAACTTGTTGGTGACACATACAAAGCTGCTCTATGTTAGCAGCACATTACCGTACACTAATGCAGTCCAGTTTATTGCGTGTCTCTGTGATGTCTCTGCAATATTTCTGCCTCTTGTCTCTGACATAAGTTGCTGTCATTCCTATTTGAGGTATTTAAAAAAAAAATCTGCCTTTTCTCTCCTCCTTACACTACTGGCCAATCAAGCTGCTTAGATATTTTCCAGCCAACTTGCTATGTCTAACTATTGTCTCTGAAATATAGCTCTGTAATATTTATTTCAAAACAACTCCTCCTTTATGGAAAGTGGGCTTGTAGTTTTGAAGTGTTTTTGTGCACTGTGCTGACATCTTATTAAACTAGACTATACAATGCGGTACTGCACTAAAAGAAGTTCACAAGTTATGTACAAGTTATGTACATGTTTTGCCAATGTTTGGCAATTGTTAGGACTTTTGAACTGTAAACTTTCCGATAGTTGTTAGATCTGTTCTGTCTATGACAAACGCTCAATTCTAAACATTACCGCTAGATTAAAAAAAATAAATAAAAAAAAAATCATGTGTTGCAGCAAAAACTACCTAAAAAAGACTTTAATCGGATGGGGTGCTGCTGCTTTATGTAAGCCAAGGAACAACGTAACATTTAAAAAATGTATTACCCATACAAATTATGTGATGTCCTGATACAGTGTCCCTGATGTTGTCCCCAATAATCAGAAATATCTATTAACACTAGAGGTGCACCGAAATGAAAATTTCAAGACCGAAACAAAACTGAAATTTAAAATAAATGTCAGGCCAAAACCAAAAATGCTTTTTATTTTAACTTTTTCAATTTTTGTAAATATTTAATTTTTATTTATTTTTTATAAACTTTTAATTTTTTAAATATTTATTAATATTTATTAATTTTTTTATTAAATATTTTTATTTTTTACTTTTACTTTTAGGGGCTTCGGGGAAATATTAGGGGTCTAAAAAGACCCCTGATATTTCCCTTTTAAAATAGAAAAAGAGATTGAGGACACAGAGTCCTCAATCTCTTTATCTGCAGCCCCTGTTAAGAATGAACAGGAATCCTCTATATTGAGTAGGGCTGTGCAAATTAACGATTAATTTCTCGATTAATCGTTAATCTTTTTGATCGATTAAAAATTTTTTGATCGATTATTTTTTTTTAAAAACTCTGCGCGAGCGCCAGCCAAGGCATTGGCCTATACACATACAGCACAGCAATGAAGTCATACAATGAACTAGGGTGATCCTAGTTAATTTTATTACTTCATTGCTGTGCTTTATGTGTATAGGCCAATGTAGTTGGATCTGTATGTGCATTATAATTAATCGAAATTAATCAATTAATCGATTAAAACATTTTTTGATTAATCGAACACAAAATTTTTAATCATTACCAGACCTAATATTGAGTGCTCCTGTTCATTCATAACCTGAGAACATAGTGTGTTTACTATAACTACAACTATGAACAGGAGGTGATGTAGATCACTCCCATTCATTCATAATTGAGGATATAGTCAACATACTATGTCCTCAATTATGTACAAACACTCAACGATCACTGATCGCTGAGTGTTTGCACTCGCTCTCCTTTCTGACACGCTGTCACAGGAGGCTGAGCAAGTGGAGCTCAGCCTCCTGTGACAGTACTGCAAGCTGTCTCCGCTATCACTGCTCTCTTCCGATCTGTGACAGGAGGCTGAGCGGGGTGGGGAGGAGAGACGCTGGCCGCTCACAGCACTCTCCTCCCGCAGCGTTCGGCCGCCTGTGACAGTTTCTCTCCTCCCCGCTGGGACAAAGAGCAGCGTCCAGCGAGGAGGAGAGATAGAATGGATGTGCCGCTGTATTGGCAGGAAAATGGCACTTTTGGCATAATGCCAAAAGTGCCATTTTCAGACTATATGTTTCGGCGGCCGATATATCGGTGCATCCCTAATTAACACCACATATAGCCTAAAGCCATCCCTGTAGCATGTTAGTTGAAGAATTGAAGTTTTTCCCATTTCACCCTCGAAGTCACTATCTTCGCACTAAACTGTATTTATGTTTTTTTGCATTGATACATGTCCCCCAGGACAGTGTCCGGCTCCTTGTGGCCTTTGTTTGACAAGCCCTTCCCTATTAGTCTTGAAAATGGATAGAATTTACTTTCAAAATTCACCTCCTATTGACTTCAATAGGGTTTGAATTAAACTACGCACATGGCGAACTTTTCAGCACGTTCGCCAAATATACCCACAAATTGAACCCAAGCAGGTTCGTCCATCACTTCTGCCTACTTTTCACACTTATATGCTAGTTTCCAACTGCGATAAACATAAATGCAGCCCTTTTCTACCAGGGCAGGTGAACCTTGTTTTTTAAAACCAATGTAGATTTAAAAAATTAATTTAGCAAAAGAATGTCATGGTAATTCACTTTCTTATTATTGTGCAGGAATGGATAGCTAGCAGGTGGAAGACAGCCTCAAGTGTTCTTCCCAGATTTGTTTAAAATAATTTCTTAAAATTACGCAGGAAAATTTTGTCACATCGCTGAAAGACTGCAAAGAGGGCTTGTCTTTAGTATTCCCAGGCAGAACAAATTATAATCACTGCACCTATTTGCTCCAGGAAAGAAAGGCAGTCAGTAGGAAAGATAAAGAAAGAGGCCTGAATTGTAATAGTTGCTACAGGCAGCAAAAGCTGCTGTGAGACCTTCCCATATCATGTGTGATAATTTAGCGTTACATTTGCTGCTCTGCAAGAATATAAAATAGGATTAGGCTATACACATCAAAACACTGTAACAAGGTCAGAGGGTATTGAACATTTGCTGTCTTTAGAAAATTACATTCTTTAGGTTGTTCATCATTAAACTGCTTATCCGGTTTACCACATAGGAAACATTGATTAAATTGGGGTTATAACTGGTTAGAAGAGTTGAGAAGAAACAGTGCAGTATATTTAATATGTGCAACACATGAGGGGTTATTTACTAAAGAGCCGAAGGATCCAGCCATAACTTATGCCTCTTGCAACTGAAGCCAAAACGTTTTGGGATAGAGTGGAGAGTGTTTAGAACACCTGTCAGGTTTTTAATGCTGTCCTTTTCCCTGTTAGGGAGATTAACTCTATTACTATATCTGTTACTAATAACTCTCAAGCAACCAGAAACTATAGTTATCCGGCACCTACCGATCCCTGCGGGTGCCGGGTAACTGGGAGTTTACTGTATTACCAAAGAGAGCTGTC
The DNA here is from genome assembly GCF_000935625.1 of Nanorana parkeri. NCBI lineage: Eukaryota > Metazoa > Chordata > Amphibia > Anura > Dicroglossidae > Nanorana > Nanorana parkeri. The sequence goes on from NW_017306807.1 coordinate 1,234,839, forward strand.
ACCTTACAAGGCATTTTGACAATGGGAAAATGGGTGATCATTGGTGATCAATAGGAAGAATGCAACTCTTGCAGTTGTAGTCAGAATGCCACCCTTTCAGACAGCTAAAAAAATAACCAGTGTCCTGCTACTTACTGACTTTGCCAAGTGGGCCTGGAACTATTCAAGCACCATTAATGAGAGGTCAATAAGCCACAGCTCTAAGAAAGCCCTAGCAACCTCTGGAGGAACCCCATTGAGAATGACTGTACCAGACACTATTGCCATGTTGCAAGAGAATGCTTCCCCACTAGAAGAGACTGTTAAATGTTGTGTTTAAACTGCTAGTGACTGCTTCCGAATAATGTGAGACTAATAGAAATTGTTGTAATGTTATACACAAGGTTTGCTTTTTTGAGTATGTCAGGGAAGAAAAAAATTCTTGAGTCAAGAAGCCTTTGCCAGGAGCTCAGCATGAGCATCTGCGCATGCGCCAAGTGCTGAGTGATTGTCAGCTTTCTACTACCGAGATCCTGCGTCCAGATGCGTCCTTGCTTCCTGATACTGAAGCGGCTCGACCTGACCATTCTGATCTTCTGTTCTCCCTGACCACAGCTTGTTCCTGCATTGTCTTCACCCAGAAGGTTGTCATCAGGACCAGCACTTCAGCCTGCAGTCTTCTGGCACTTGTGCCCCACTGAGCCCTGACTCTCCTGTTCCATTAGTCAGGGGTTTTGGGACCGGAGTTGCAAGACAGGCCTCACTTCAAGCTCCGAAAAGGTACATGGCACCCTGATCCTTTATTGGCTTTCAACGGTGTTGTACTAGATTAGATTCATATAAACTTTCCTAAAGCCGCTTTTGATATTCTGCAGGGCTCTGATGTAGTTACATTTTATAGTTCCCATACAGTCATTTTATGTACTGTAACTGTTAGCCATAATAACCGCAGCATTCTGTATTCATCTATTTGATGTCAATGTATGTTTCTTATTTAATTATTGTAAGTGATATTTCTATAGACGTGTTCAGTGAAAAAGAAGGGGGCTACTGGCAGCATTACAACATTGACCTCGAAACATATATCTCAACAAATAATTTGTTCACAGTAATCTTCCTGAAATATGTTAAAATTCTTTTTAGTCACATTTCCTGAAAATAATTTACTTTTCCCTGGAGGATAAGCTACCATTCTAATGACCGATTATAGATTTTAGAGCTAGGATTTAAGACCTAAAAGATTTATTTTTGACAGTCAGCGGATATAATTGGAAACCTAAAGGAATATTTTTTTAAATCTTTAATCTGCACATATTTCTGGGCATAAGTGGTCAGGGAAAAAAGGAAGCTCCAATAATTTGTTGCTTTTATGTAACATTTTAAACTATGTACTACTAGTGATATTGAGGTCAAAAGGTTTTTTAAGCTATTTCAAATGCTGCTTAAAAGAGAACTATGGGCCAACCTTTTTTGCCCATGGTTCTCCTCAGGGTCATGGGAAGACATATACTGTGTCCTTCGGTGACCCAAAACTCAGTATATAGCGAAGTATTGCACCCTATATGCTGAGAGCGCCGTTGCTGGGACAGATCCAGACAATACTGTTGAGATCCACCCAGCTGGCTGATTGACAGCTGGCTCTGCCTCTCTAGAGGCAGAGCCAGCTGTGCCCACCACCTTTCCATCTGTTCCTCCAAGCAGCGCTGGAGGATCGGAGAGGGGAGGAGGAATACCTGCAGGGAGTGGTGACTGACAGTCCTCCCTCTCTGCAGGGAGAGGATCAGGAAGTCAGTGATCGGTGGTGTCTGTTTGATGACTTCCTGATCAATAGAGCCAACATGTGACAGCTTCTTTGTCACAGGTCGGCATTAATTATGGGGATCAGTGTTTTTCACTCACCCCGTAATTCTCCTTTAAATCACTTAAAGTGACACTAAACTTAGGAGTTAGATCTTAAAAATGAATTCAAGTACCCTAATTATTAACAAAAATGTATCTTATTTGTGTATCACTCAGCTGTAGATCCTCAAATCATCTCTGAATTGGTGCTGACACTGTCCTTCCTTCTGGAGGGTGGCTACTTTTGTTCCCCATGGTCCCTGTATGTGTTGTAAAGTAGTCTGCGCTCCACGCTCTCTCCTGTTATGGACTACAATCTCATGTTTAGTTTAGGCGTATCGAATATGCGTGTTTGTCCCGCGTTTTTACAGCGATTTTGTGGTAAAAAAAACCGCGCGACAAACGCGCGTTTCCGAGAGCTACCTGGCTGTATCCCAATGGATACGCGCGGCAAATACGCCACACAGAAGCTCCTGTAATTCTTTGGGGCGCAGGGCGTTTTGTAGCCCATTCATACGGCCTGTAATACGCTCATAATAATGGGATTTCGGTGTTTGAGCGTTTTGCAGAGCGTAGGAACGCGCTACAAAACGCCCAGGTGTGAACCAGGCCTTACTCATTTGTACTGAGATTGAAGTCCATCACAGGAGTGAGCTTGGAGCGGTGGTTACTTTACAACACACACAGGGACCACAGGGAACAAAAGTAGTCACCCTCCAGAAACAAAGAACGGTGTCAGCATGAATTCAGAGATGATTTGAGGATCTACAGCTGAAATAAATTACATTTTTGTTAATAGGGTACTTAAATTGATTTCTATGGTTTAACCAGTTGCCGTCCGCCCGTAGAAAAAAAACGGACGGACGGCTGATTCGCATCAGCGGGTTGCCGTCTCCAGACGGCATTTTCTTTCTTGCGCACGGGCAGGAAAGACCCGCTCGATTTTACAGCCGTTAACGGTTTCACATACAACCGATCTGCGGCTATATAGCCTCACCTTCAATCCCGGGATCCGCTGACCCATCTGCGGTCCGGGACCGGGTCGGGAGGGCGCCAGGAGGAGAAGGGAGCTCCTTGCTGATCTCCCTCCGGGCTGTGAATGCAGAAGTGATAAAAAAAAAATATATATATATATATATATACGACAATTGCGCTACACATGTTACATATCGCCGCGAACATTGAAGTGAGAGCAATCATTTTAGGGCCATCAATCACTGATAACACTAAACTGATGAGCGGTAAAAGCTTTTAAAGCGTCGCCTATGGCCAATTTTGGGTAATGTAGTTATTTGAGGTTTCACGCGCGTGCGCAATTTTAAGGCTTGACATGTTTGGTGTCTTTTTACCTGACGTGACCCCGTCTTTTATATTTTACCAAAAAATTGGGTAATAAATGTTTTAGAATTTAATATTAGGGGAAACAGTTTTTTAAAATCAATTTTCTGTAATTTTTCCTTAATATATTAAAAAATTAAAACCCCCAGTGGTGATTAAATACCACCAAAAGAAAGCTCTATCTGTCCCCACAAAATGGTATAAAATTCATTTCAGTACAGCATTGCATGACGGAATAAATGTCAGTCAAAGTACCGCAGCGCTGAATACTGAAAAATGGCCTGGATGGGAAGGGGGTTTAACACCACAGACTTCAAGTGGTTAATGCCTGAGTTTAGTGTCACTTTAAGCAAAAAGTTGTTTGTGAATCTGTTGCAAAGCTTCTTAGATGGAGATCCTGCCAGTTACAGCAGTTAATGTTCCAGACCGACAGTACTGTACTAAGCCACTGTCTCTCATTTAGCAACAGCATTGTCACTCTTCCATGTGAGCTCCTTCAGTCGGCTGTTGGGCTGCCTATCAGGTATATCAGATAGAGAGCCTAATGGCTGACAATGCTACTGCTAATTGTGAGTCAGTGGCTTAGCACTGTTGGCAGCAGGTGATGTTACTGCCAGGATCTCAAGGCAAAATACTTTGCAGCTAATTTACAAAAAACTATTTGCTTGAGAAAATTATAAATGGTGACGCATTAAACACTGAAAAACAGACCTTGGGTTTACATACACTTTAACTGAAAAGACAGCATAGCAGATTGCTCTGAAACTTAAAGGGTTATTAAACCCTTAGTGAAACCTAAACCCTAGCAAGGAGCATATACAGGTGAAACTCGAATAATTAGAATATTGTGCAAAAGTAATTGCAGTAAGTGCTGCAAAAGGGGCCCAAACCAAGTACAGAGTACATATGCATGCTTGTACTTTTCAGAGGTCCGATATTGTTCTATGTACAATCCTTGTTTTATTGATTGCATGTAATAATCTACTTTTTTGAGGTTGTGGATTTGGGGTTCTTGGGGTTTTCATGAGCTGTAAGCCATAATCATCACAATGATGACAAATCACGGCTTGAATTATCTTGCTTTGCATGTAATGAGTCTATCTCATATATTAGTTTCACCTTTTAAGTTGCATTAGTGAAATAAATGAACTTTGCACGATATTCTAATTATTCGAGTTTTACCTGTAGATGCAAAAACTAGGGATGTCCCGATCCCGATGCTAGCATCGGAATCGGGCCCGATACAGGGCATTTTGACAAGTACTTGTACTTGTCAAAATGCCCTGTATCGGGCCCGATTCCGATGCTAGCATCGGAATCGGGCCCGATACAGGGCATTTTGACAAGTACTTGTACTTGTCAAAATGCCCTGTATCGGGCCCGATTCCGATGCTAGCATCGGAATCGGGCCCGATACAGGGCATTTTGACAAGTACTTGTACTTGTCAAAATGCCCTGTATCGGGCCCGATTCCGATGCTAGCATCGGAATCGGGCCCGATACAGGGCATTTTGACAAGTACTTGTACTTGTCAAAATGCCCTGTATCGGGCCCGATTCCGATGCTAGCATCGGAATCGGGCCCGATACAGGGCATTTTGACAAGTACTTGTACTTGTCAAAATGCCCTGTATCGGGCCCGATTCCGATGCTAGCATCGGAATCGGGCCCGATACAGGGCATTTTGACAAGTACTTGTACTTGTCAAAATGCCCTGTATCGGGCCCGATTCCGATGCTAGCATCGGAATCGGGCCCGATACAGGGCATTTTGACAAGTACTTGTACTTGTCAAAATGCCCTGTATCGGGCCCGATTCCGATGCTAGCATCGGAATCGGGCCCGATACAGGGCATTTTGACAAGTACTTGTACTTGTCAAAATGCCCTGTATCGGGCCCGATTCCGATGCTAGCATCGGAATCGGGCCCGATACAGGGCATTTTGACAAGTACTTGTACTTGTCAAAATGCCCTGTATCGGGCCCGATTCCGATGCTAGCATCGGAATCGGGCCCGATACAGGGCATTTTGACAAGTACTTGTACTTGTCAAAATGCCCTGTATCGGGCCCGATTCCGATGCTAGCATCGGAATCGGGCCCGATACAGGGCATTTTGACAAGTACTTGTACTTGTCAAAATGCCCTGTATCGGGCCCGATTCCGATGCTAGCATCGGAATCGGGCCCGATACAGGGCATTTTGACAAGTACTTGTACTTGTCAAAATGCCCTGTATCGGGCCCGATTCCGATGCTAGCATCGGAATCGGGCCCGATACAGGGCATTTTGACAAGTACTTGTACTTGTCAAAATGCCCTGTATCGGGCCCGATTCCGATGCTAGCATCGGAATCGGGCCCGATACAGGGCATTTTGACAAGTACTTGTACTTGTCAAAATGCCCTGTATCGGGCCCGATTCCGATGCTAGCATCGGAATCGGGCCCGATACAGGGCATTTTGACAAGTACTTGTACTTGTCAAAATGCCCTGTATCGGGCCCGATTCCGATGCTAGCATCGGAATCGGGCCCGATACAGGGCATTTTGACAAGTACTTGTACTTGTCAAAATGCCCTGTATCGGGCCCGATTCCGATGCTAGCATCGGTATCGGGACATCCCTAGCAAAAACGTTGAAAAAAACCTTTTCAGACAGGTTAAAACTTACCTGTGTCTTCGCCGCGTGCTCCCGTCCGAACAACTGAAGAGTTTCGGACGGCCGCAAAGGATCTTGGGGCGTGCGCATGCGCAGTTCAGATCTTCGGCCGGGAGACGAGGAAAGGCACAAGGTAAGTTTATGGGGCAGCGGCAATCGCACAGACTCCGTGGGACTGGAAGTACCAGCTAACACAGAGGAGTCAGCGCTGGATCAGAGACCGGCACCAGCGCTGGAGGGACAGCTGAAAACTACAGTAAAGAAGATTATGATCGGATCAAGAGGCATCATTTAAGATAAGTCCTTACACTAACATGGGGGGGGGGGGCACTTTTTCCTTTAATGTCCCTTTAATGATATTGTGATCATCCATAAACAACAGTATTACAATCTATGTATGTAACTTTGTATTACGTTTTTGATGTTTTAGTAACCTTTTTATTTTTCTACCAACAATAGAATGTAGAGCCTATGTATAAAGTATAGGAAACAAAGGTAGGGGAGAGTGTGAGCTACATGAGATATGTTTTACCTGCTTTGTGACATATGATATGGGCACTTGCCCTTTTAAACCACTTCTTACTGTTCACCGTCTGTTCCTTTCATGATGATGTCTAGGTCAGCTTGGCATATGGCTGATAATTTAATACAACCTGACACACACTGTTCTCCATCTAAAACAGGAGATCATCTGTTAGAAACACCGACTCATTTTAATACACATGCTCTGCTTTCATTTATATGTCATTTACAATGCTCCATAATTCAGTTATTAGAAACTTAGCGTACAAACATTCTGTGCATTTCTAATCACTAATCTGGAAATCTGTTACTGAGAACATTAAGATGATTTCTAATGAGTAAGTTCATCAATATACATAAATAATTTGCATGACATATATTTATAGGAAATGTTATGTAACAGCAGGTGTGGACAAATTAATATGGTATTCAGGAGCCAGCCTGTCCAATCCAGAAGCCTGCAATTTTTTTGTTTTTTGGGGGGAGGTGAGTTGGGAGGCAGCTCCATTGACAACAACTAGAGAAAACCTTAAAAGTTCAGGGCCAGCTGTAATGTTAAAGGTGCATTGTCTACCTGGCTCCTGGAATTTGTCCAGCCCTGTGTTACAGTGTAATTAAAAGACGCTATCATTTCCTTCTATATTTCTTTATGTAAACTTGAAGAGACATTCAAATCAGAATAGGAATCAGCTTCCATGGTAGGGGCTCTGCATGCCTAGTTACATACCTCACTAGTGGCATGGCTGTGATGTGCCGATTCAACTACCAGAGATAATATGTATCTTTGAGCCCTCCATCACCCTTTACTACCACAAATAAACTTGTTTGTACGCTACACATAAGACTAAGTTACAGGTAGATTATATATGGGTCCACCATGAACACCTTCAGCATATCTCAAAAGCATCCATACAGCCATATTACATATTTAGACAATGCACCTATCTACATAAAACCCTCTATAGGTAACACAAACCCTCGTTCTTAGACCTGGAGTTAAGTATGAACCTGCTCAAATTGGAAATTAAACAAAATTACTAAACATTAGGTGCATCCTAATAAAACTTGGTACCCATAGTGTGCCTGGTGTGCCTGGGTACACCCTAATCACCCCGAGCGCAACACCGAAACCCAGGATCGGCACTAGCGTAAGGCTGCAAAGGCAGCTACACCAGCCCTACTGAGGACGAGCTGGCTCTATACGCAGTGATCCACACTCTGTACACCTTGCGTGAGCCCGGACAGCGCCCAGCCCCTTCCCCCACTGCCGCCCCTTTTTGGTAGACGGCTCCCCATTACCCCTGCTCCCGCTCTGTAATAGGCGACTCCCAGCTGTTACCATTGTTGAGCCATTCCCATGTAGGCGGTACCTGCTTGCACTACATCAAGAGGAGAAGATATTGCAGGGGGCATGGCTATCAGCATTGTCACTGCTCATTCACCTGGCCACACCTAGTCCTGCCCACTGCTCTCTGGATTGACAACACTGAATCCTGAAACCCCCTTTCTGTGAGCTGCAGTGTCTGGGAGGGGAAGCAGGTAAGACACAAATGGAGGGTTTGGCTCAGTCAGGGATGGTGAGGCCCGGTTCACACCTGGGCGTTTTGTAGCGCGTTCCTACGCTCTGTAAAACCCTCAAACACCGAAATACCATTATTTCCTATGTGGTATGGTTCACACCTGAGCGTATTACAGGCCGTATGAACGCGCTACAAAACGCCCTATGCCCAAAGACGTACAGGAGCTTCTTTGGGGCGTTTTTGTCGCGCGTATCCATTGGGATACAGCCAGGTAGCCCTCGGAAACGTGCGTTTGTCGCGCGTTTTTACCGAGAAACGCAGTAAAAACCTGCGACACAAAACTCGCGACAAACGCGCATATTCGATACGCCTAGGTGTGAACCCAGCCTAAAGGAAACTTTTTTTGAGATTTGTGCATCACATGGAACTGAATTCTGGACTTGTTCAGCCTCCCATACTGGAACCTTTACTTCATTCCCTGGAAGTCTGATGGAGATTTGATTGATGTATATAATATATATAGACACTAAAGTTGCAGCCCTTCGAAATACTATGGTACTTCTGGCTATGGAAAGTCATGTGACCTGTAGTGTTGAAGCAGCCAGTCTCCAAGCTAGGCCTCTGTCACATGGGGTGAATGTCCTTGGCCCTGTGCAAGCTCTACAGTATCTATGAGTGTGAGATTAGTGTGTAGTGCATTGCAGTTACATGAATCTACAGTGATCACATACAGATGCCCATGTACAATGTGCTTCAGATCTACATGTGAATGGTGCCGGCTTCATGTTACAATGGCTCTCGGTGTCAGGGACCCAGTTCCTCACCAGGCTCGCCAGCGCGGGCATCGGGCGCAGGCTCCTCCTCCTGGCAGGGCATCTGGTGCTGGGTTTGCTGGTGCGCATGCGCGAGATGCGTGGTACGCAAGCCGCGCATGCGCAGGAGCACACGCGTAGTGCGCCTGCACCACTCTGCGTTCCAGGTGCTACTTAGGCTGGGGGAGGTCCTCAGCACTCATCACCCGCTTCTCAGCCCTGCTATTGGCTCCTGACTGAGGAAGCTTCCTGGTTGCCCCGGCAGCCAGGGGGTGGTCCTGGGTTTCCCTGTGTATATAAAGCTGGTCAGAGCCTTGACTCATTGCTGAGTTATTCTGCCTCATGTTGAACACCCAGCCCCCCTGTATGAACCTGCCTTTTGTGATTGATCTGACCTCCCGGCTACCGACCCTTTCGCCTGACCCCACGCCTGTAACCCCCTGCTGCCTGCCACGACACGAACCCGGACTTGACTATTCTTTTGGATTTCCTTTTGATACCTCGCTCTTGGACTTGCTTTCGTCCCTGCCAAGAGATTCCACTCCCGGCCCAGCCATCCAGCCTGACACTCGGTGTTTAGTAAAAACCTTGTTTTACGTTCTATGTATGGGGAAGTGGAAGGGGGAAGGCTATCGATACCCTTGTTCATTGAACACACTAAACTCTCTTTATTTGTGATTTGTAGACAAAGACATTGTGATCTAGGCTGCCTTGGCTACAAGCAACTGGTTTTTATTTATGGGATGGCCCCGTCCACCTACTTGTGAGCAGGGCCAACGTGTAGCAGGGCTTACTGTAAGACTGCATAGCCAGCCACCCCACGGTGTGCCGGGGTGGGAGGGTCGCAGTCCTTGGTGCCAGGGAAGCTATGAGAGTGCGTGGCTATGGCTTCCTATTCAATGAGGAAGCCTGGGAGGGTGCCAGGCCCGGCTTCCTGGTTGTACCTGCCAGGCTCCCTGCATTACTGCACCCCTGCTGGAAGAGGTAAGGGATAGTTGTAGAGATGGGAATCCAGGATGCTTCAGGTCTGTGTATGCAATATACCTATATACAGTATACAGTATACCGTATGTATATATATATACTGTATACAGACACATATATATGTGTGTGTGATTGTACTTTTGTGTGCACACCCTAATGCAATAGGCTGCGCGCACCTATGTTGGTACCAGATTAAAAAAGACATGCCTAACCTTGATAGATCACACTTTAAATCAGAATCTAACAGCTTGAACTTCCGCATAACATATGCAACCTTGGAATATTAAAGTCAAGATAGTATTACAATTACAATGTTTATATCTTATCCTAAAACGTGCCAAATTAGTGTGGATTGAGGTTAAACACCTCACTTAAAGGAGGACTATGAGGCGAGTGCTTTTCACTCACCTCATAGTTCTAGCCAACCTGTGAAAATGAAACTGTCACAGGTCGGCTCAGTAGATCGAGAAGTGAGCGAACACATACCGGCGTTCGCTCACCTCTCGATCCTGTCACAGCTCTCTGCCGTGACAGGGGAGGGGCTGGATTCCCCCCTCCCCGCTTCGATCTGCTAGCGCTCACTGGCGGATCGGACGGGGGAGGGTAGAGCTGGCTCTGCCTCTAGATAGGCAGAGCCAGCTGTCACTCACGCAGCTGGGCGGATCCAGACATAATTGTCGGGATCCGCTTCAGCTGCGGCATCTCAGTATACCGCGAGCAGTAGCTCGCCGTATACTGTGGGGTCTCAGTATACCGCGAGCTGTATCTCGCGGTATACTGAGCTTAGGGTGACGGGAGGATGCTAGTTTGTGTCCTCCCGTTACCCTAAGGAGAACTATGGGGAAAAGCCTTAACCCCATAGTTCTCCTTTAATGTCAGGACCTCCCAGATAACATCCTTATGGAACAAGCCTATATTAGCACAACATAGTGTTATTCCAGAAATTGCGTTATGGAAATCTCATGGTTTTTAACCATGGAGGGAATAATGGAGTCAATAATGCAATTATAGGAGAGATATGATTTACCCCATAGTTTCTATAGATACTATACCACGTAGTTTCTGTGTTGTTGCCTGAAGGCACAAAACCATCTCTGAATACCCCGTAAGAGGAGTGTTAAAGTTGCAAGGCTCCAAAAGGTTAATATCAACTCTAAATTCCCACTTGCTGCACACTGAGCTGGGTAAAACTCCACTGACTCTTAAAACTAAATGTAAGAACCCACTACTGTACCTGCTATGTCTACAGAAATGTGATAATATATGCTCCTCTTATATGCTAGTCTCCCCAGCAGTTAATAATAGATTCATTCAATTGCATGTAATACACCAAATATGTGCAACTGCACAAAATGACACAGGTGGTCACCCCTATCTATTTATGATGTAATCAACCGCAGGCAGATGTAATGCACCTCTTTCAGAATGTCAGATTATACTGTATATAACTTCTGGCAGCAAGTTATGACTGTGGTCACTACCTTACTGCAACTCCCTCTTCTCTGTGCATCTCACATTTGTTCACTTGGTGAACAATAATATAACACAGAATATTGGCCACACTATACTAGAATATTCTTGCGGGAACTTTGTGTATGACTCGCAAAGCCATATCTATTAAATGGTTCACCCTTCCATACTGTAGCCCACTGGAAATCACTGGTTAATCAGATTAGCTCTTATAAAAAATAGTTTTGGGAAAAGGAACTGTCCCCCCTAGAATTCCATGAAATCTGGGACCTACAGTGTTATTCTACTCTCACATTAAGTTCAGGGTGACCTCCCCCTCAGTCAGTACATGCAAACGTCTTAGTAATGTATTTTGTAATGTATGTATTTAACATAAAAAATGAAAGCCTGTCAGTGTTCCAGTTCTTTATTTTATGAAATATATTTGTACTTTTTTGTACGATTACTGTAATTGTGAACATATATGGATTTTTACGGTTATGCTCAACTGTTTGAGTTCAAGTAATAGAGTTTAAATAAAACCAATATAATTTGCCAAGGCTCTATTGCCTGGGCCAAGGTTGTTCTATGAATATGGTAATAAATGTAGCTACTGCTTGGTCATGCCAAGCTTAAAAATTGTGTGCGCCCATAAAATAGCGACAATAGTAG
>NW_017306807.1:1246659-1255758 GCF_000935625.1 Nanorana parkeri
TTTTGAACCATAGAGAAAAAAGCCATTGATTGTGCTTGCTGCCAAAAGTTCATTCTTGCTCACTGTTTCACCCTTATGTTACCTGATTATCTCTAAGAGGCTCAAATCCATCACATTACTTCCTAAAATGTAATAGCATTTAGTCAATGTAAATACTAACTATATATGTTGAAATCAGAATACTAATAAGGTGTTAAATAGTGTGGCTACATGGCATATGGCAGTATTTACATAAGATAACATACTCCACTGTGTACATAAGTATGATGCATGGCAACCTGTGACTATGAACAGTTGTTTTCTTTTTACTTTAGCCTTTATGTGAAACTATTGTACTGTATTTTCCAAGGAATATATATATTTGTCTATGATATGTGATGTAGTAAAGGAGAAAATCCCCACAGAAACAGGGAACTGAACTGTTTTCCAAAGTGTATGCATAGCCACATTTTCTTTTGTACGTTATTAGGGTGGGGAAGGATTATAACCCCTGTTAAGTTTATTTTTTATTTTTGTCACAAAGATAGAAAGTGATAGGAAATCTTATCACCAGAACAAGAAGTGAGGGTAATGTTTTCAATGTGAACATCTGTTCCAGTGGCAACTGTCTAAAAAGGGAATTCCCCTCACTTTGTGAGGAGCTGTGAAGGGAATCTTGCCAGACAAAATATAATACATCTACAGAGGTGTCAACCTTTCTATGCTTTATCCAAAAATGTAAACAAAATAAGTTTTGCTGTGCATACATTTTAATCTATTCAAAGTGTATTTCCACTTTTGCAGCCAGATTATACCTACTTTATATTTGTTACACGTTCCCATTCACATTGCATAGCTATATTGCAAAATATTTAAAAATTGCTGCTTACATTTTTACTTGCTAAACTAAAGTTTTCCCATTCTACGTAATATTAAAGTGGACCTTTACCCTCTTTGACTAAAAAATCACATCAGCATACAGCATTGCATCCTGGGAGGCTTAAATCAGCAATGCATTGCTGGAAAAATTCATCTGTAATCTCAGGGAATGGCATTTTTCTCCTCTGAAATGATCTGCATGGCAAAAACTAAAAAGCTGGCAATTATCCATAAGTATCTGTTTGCTGGTTGTCATTACTAAACATTTCTAAAGGTGCCTTTGTTGTTATTTTGAAGTTATGGGTAAAGTTCCTCTTTAAGGAGGGGGTTGGGGAGTTGTTTACCTTAGTTAACCCTGTCTCTACTGTGCTGGGAGATCTCATGATCAGTTGTAAACTATATGTAAACAGTCTGCCCCAACAAAGGGTTACAGATCTTGAGGCTCCTGTTCTACAGTGTATGTTAATGAGAGGAAACTCATTCTGTCCCCACCATGTTTAACCACTTTCAGTTTTAAATTGTCCAGAGCAGCTTGCAGTTTGTCCAGAGGTCTGCTCCAAAAGAAACAACTAGAAAGTTAAGGAATATTTTTTTTAAACATTTTGGTATGCTGTAGGATTGGGAACACATAACAAACAAAGTGGCATTTTCTCAAATTTGACTGCAAAAGTGGATCTTTGTCCTGTCCCCCAGAAATCAACTGCAAAGTGTATGTTCATCTTTTGTCTATTAGACCACTAGTGTCTCCTTTCCACTTTAAAGAAGCTATTCAAGCACAGATCACACTTGAATAGCTTCTTCCCCGGCTTCTCTAACTGGGGAATGACAGCTAAGGAACCGGAAGTGATGCAATCAGCGTCACTTCCAGCTACATTCAAAGGGGAGGAGATTGGTGAACAAATGTTTGCTGGTCTCTCTCTGCTTTGCCCGCCAACACCCATAATGCCAGTCCTAGGCCCGCAAGCGGGGCAGTAGAACCCAGCAAGCAAGGTGGGGATGTCACAGGCAGGGCACTCTTCATCAGCCCCTGGAAGCACTCTGGTGGCAGTTTTACATAGCTAAACAGTCTTTTTACAGGGGATGGCTGGCAATGACGTATGGCAACGCTTGCTAGCAGTAGATATATGCAAAAAAAAAAGTGGAGACTTAAATTCTACTTTAACGCAAGAAAGCATGGGCAGGGGATGTTTGCCAGAGTTGAAGAATGATTACAGACATACAGTAGAATCATTGCCCACTCTTACGCCATGCACAGCATCTCCAATACATGTAGGTACCTTCAAAGACAAGCTGTTGCTTTGTCCTCGGATCTTCTGTTAGCGTACTCAGCATGTAAAGCTATAACATACAGAAAACCACCTTATACTATAAAAATCAAACACCAGCACATTTTAAAGCAAAAGTAAAGGTTAAAAAGACATGATGTGTAAATCGTTTCTGCCATAAAAGCTTCTTTCTACCTTTCAGCAATTTTTTTTTCAGTACTGAACACTCAAACCCTGGAAGAAGACTGGTTATGTATTGCGATCTGTTGTGTTGTGATTAGTTTTTCAACGGATGCTAACGGAAGGGAACCGAAAAACGAATGGGTATGAATCGGCCTTGTTCACATTGCTCCATTCCGGATCATTAAGTTGCGCTAAAAAAAGTAGAACATGCAATACTTTTTTCAACGTAACGCAAAAGAATTGGTGTGAAGTAGCCACAATCACACCCGTTCATTTTTCGATACCCTTCCGTTAGCATCCATTGGAAAAAAAAAGATTGCAACGCAATGGATCAGAAGGAATTCAGAAGGTACAATTGCGAGTCAATGGACTCTCCACTGACTTGCGATTCCCTTCCGATTTTGGTGTGAATGCACCCTAAGTCAGGGGTGGACAAATGAATATGGAATTCAGGAACCAGTCTGTCCAATCCAGGACCCTGCAGCATTCAACTCAACTCAAACGTTGGGTGCCAGCTGTAATTTATAAGGAGCATTGGATACCTAGATCCTGGGTGTCAGGGTACTTCAGCCGGTCCTCATAGTACAGCTTCAGCCCAAATTGCTGCACAGGCCGCTGCGCACATGCATGCGAATGTTCTGCACTATGGTTCCAGTATTGCGCATAGAAATGCTCATGCGCGAAAACGACATTCACATTCATGTGCAACACTGTACATGCACCATAGCATGTTTCTGGCGCCAGGAGGTCTATTTAAAGATGTCTTCTGCATCTGCACACCGCTGAGAGATCTTCAGCGGTGTGAAATCTGTTTCACCCAGCTTGATTACTGATGCTGCTGCTTGCTGCCTGCTTTGTGACCTTGGCTTGTCCTTTGACCATTCTTCTGTCTCCTGGTTTGGTGCCACTCTCCTCGCAAGTGTATGACTCCTGACATCGCTTTGACTGCTGATTTTTTACCACGCTGCCCGCACGTTAACGAGCTGGCCTGTTCCCGACTTCGCTTCTGCTCCTCGCACCAGTGCTGGCTGATCTGCTAGCAACAACCAGCTACCTCTGGCCCAGTCACCACCACATCTCTGGTGTGTCAACATCTGTATCAGCCACAAGCACTTGTACCCCTCTCAGTCTGTACAACTGCTGTCTCATCCCCAGCAGGGCTCAGACGAGAGCTGCAAGGGGCTCATACCAATGTAGTTGACACTGGGATTTGTCCGGATCTGTTTCAAGTCCCATGTTTTTCCAAACCTTAGTATGACCATATACTGACAAAACCAGAACCATTTTCAAAAACCTGGAGAATACAGAGCACAGTTACTCTTACCAATTCTTTTGTTTATTTTAAGGATGGCTGACACTTAAATGAGGTTTCGAACTGCCTCTTTGGTCCGCACTGTTTATATGGCACCTTCTAGACCTACCTGCAGTACATTAACTGGATGAGACTGATTGAGCATTTGCAGTCTATATTTTATATAATAACCCCAACCATATTGTTTGTGAAGAAGGAGGCGATGAGCAGAGGTATGAAAAGCCTTTTTTCTTTTAATGTAAGTGCTAGCTCCATTTTGTCATATCAATTAAAGGTTAGTGTCACTATGCACAGCTGATGCCTATATCACTTTTAAAAGTGATCTTTTGCCCTCAGTTGTACTTTTGTTTAAAGTTTGTGCTTGGCCTTCTGCCCTCCTGCCTACTAAACCTCCCAGTTGGTCCAGTATGATGATGGGTGGTCTTACTGACCAATAAGGAGGTTCAGAAGGTAGAAAGGAAAAATCCAAATTATATATCTGTGAAAGGCAATTCTAAAACTATAGCCATAGCAGACCATGCATTGTTATGGGACCCAAAAGTACGAGGGACCCAATAATGTGTGGCTGCACAATGAATTTAACAGGTAGCAGTAGCATTTGACAAATACAATTGGGTAGCGTGAATGTTTTAGTTTGAGAACCACTATATGATAGCCATGAAACAATTAATATTTTATCACTAGAGAAATTTTGTTTCAGATAGAGATTAAAGGCAATGGGGTTCCCTTAATGGTTTCACACAAAGATACGAGCCAGGTAAAGTGGTTACTTGGATAGCAGAATACCACTGATTTTGAAGCTTGCATGGCGCTCTAGACAAAAAAAGAAACCTTGCTTGTTGTACTTTGTGGTATTTTATTTGGTGCCTTTGGTCACAGTACATTTAAAAAAAAGAAAAAAACATAGCAAACTACTAGCTACAAAGCTAGTGATGATGATACTTTGCAGAGAAGGGGGTCTTAACCTTTTTTCTATAATTACAGACCACTGGATTGCTCAATATGTCCCCATACCACCTCAAAATCATCAACCCCAGTCCTATTAGATACCAGTAGGACTTAAAATATGTTAATGGCTTGGCTTTACTTTACATATGTATAGTTAGGAACAAAACAGAATCGCTGATCGAACATCCTGAGGATTTTATGTTTATTTTTATAAAAACGTAAAATCACAAGTACATAAGCTAGCTAACACTTGCTGCTTTCTTTATGCAACCCAGATATAGATACAGTTACCAACAATGTTACTTGCATGTCATCTGACACATTAAATTGGTTTCTCCCTATGATCTCAATAATGCAGAGAATCCTGTTTCAGTTGTTTCTTTTGAATTTTTCAGAGATCAATTGGTCTCTGTATCCAGCAAAGAGGTATGGCTACCTAGAGTTAAGAGCCCCTGCTGTAGAGGGTGCAAAACAGACAACTCTTGGAGATGGTCTAAGAGATGACTCAACATAAACCCACCGAATGTAGTGTTGCACCAAGCGAGAGGTGATTGTCAGGGTGGAGCCGGTGAAACGGGTGGCCATTTTTATTGCTAGTCACATACATGAACAGCAAGGGTGTTAACACACCGTAATCACAGTGTGTTCTAGGTGTATATTTTTAAAGACTAGGTGAATCCAGATTTACCACATACTGAACAGCAAGAGAAAAAGCATTTGCCGAAATGTTTCATTCAACCCTGCGACTGTCACCAACTGTTTTATGTGCAGTAGCATTTTTTTTTTCAGGCAGTTGAGCTTGCCAAACATTTTTTTCTAAAAAGGATCAGCAGATGTGGGGTTAATTTGTATTATTTATTGTTTTGCATATTTTAATGAAAAGAAAAAAATACCACCAGCCTAATACATATGGACCATGCAAACTATGGAAGGTGGCCACTGAGAATGTGGCTCCCAGCCATGCTGATACCAAACCACATGCCCCTCATAATTGGGAGGATGGTTGAAAATGGCTCTCAAAGCAGTCCCCAATGTTGAAGGGCAAGCGGGCCTGTATAAGAACATCTGAGAACCAAATGCTCACTTTGCCCTCTTTCTGTAGGGATAATAGCCTACAGAAAGCTGATACCCCAGACTGGTAGGTTGGGATGAAGGGGTGCCTTTATTATATTTTGTAAAAACACTGCCTTGCTGCTTCAGACTGCCATATGTGTAAAACAAAATCTCAGTAAATCTGCAGTGAACATCACAATACCCATGTTATAAACAGGGTTAGTACAGTAGTACATCAAAAAGCATTGTCCAGTGAAATACAGATATTGGGAAATGTGGGCAATGCCGCTTAGTATGGTTAATATGCACTTGAATCTAAATTGTCTGCTAATGTCTTTATAGCTATGTCCACAAGGCTTTGTTTGGTAATTAGGCAAGGCTGCAGTAAAAACAGGTGGTGGACCTGCTTTTACCGCCTCCCCAGCTGCCCAAAGGTAAAATTGCAACCAATGGGACAGTGGGTATGCCCATATACTAGTGCATACTCAGAATCCCATTAATTGCAACTGTTGCGTTGGACAAGCAGCACCCCCTGCCAAACGCACCATGTTTTGCCCATATTTTACCTTTTACCTGGGCAAACGGGTGGTAAAAACACGTACTGTGGGTATACGGTTGTGGCGCCGCATTGCAATAGAAAATCCCCATTCTGATAAAAGAAATGGCATCCAGGAGGGACAGTATCGTCTCTTGAATGCTGGGCAGCCACTGCTCTACCGCCCTTTGAAAAGCGATTGAGATGGGGCAGTAAAGGCTATCATCTGTCTGAAAGGGCACTAAATGTTAGGTCAGCAGTACTCAGCAGGCACCCCCATCCAATTCTGGTCTGCTGATGAACAAAGATTCGTTTCCAACTAGTCTTACTGGGTGTTCATCTGATCCGGTCTGATCTTTGCACACAAATACCTCTGACTACGCACGACCACACACAGTACAATATCTACCATAGAAGAAAATACTGCATCGAATTAAGGACATGGAAGGAGGAGGTGACAATTATTTATTTGAACGTTTCTGTACCCAGCTAACAAGCTCCTACAGGTAACAGCCTCGTTGACATCTTATATTTCAGTTGTGATTAGGATGAAAGCATCTCCAATGCTCCATACAATACATGTCTTTGACATAATTGCTGGGATGGCACTAGATAAACCCTTCTAAGTGCAACAGCTAACACATCACGAAGTCTAAGCGGTGTAGATGTGAAACAATCTATTCATGAGCTGTGTGAGGAGCCTTAATAAAAGCCAAACGGCACGTATGTCACCAGACGGCTAATGTGACTCCACAGGAGGACATTGACGGGTAGACAGCTCCTGCAATTTCGCAGCCCAAGGCAAAGCTTGCTGTCTAGAGACAACTACAGCAGCAGTTTGAAGTGCTACGAAAATCTGGATATAGAAACGGTTCGTGAACACGACTTTTGAGACATTGCAGATTGGATTTACCTAATTCATGCCATTAGGTCTCAGTCACAGGGGCACAAAAAAAAAACCAGCTGCGTTCAGATCTGTACAGTGCATTGTGGCAGTATTGTATACTATGGGTCCATGCAGACAGCTGCAATGCACTCAGCAATCTTACACTGCGTTCAGCGGCGTGAAGTACACATTTCAACATCCGCAGTCAGTATTTTTGCGTCATGTAAGCGTGTATGCATGTAAACCCATGCACTTGCGTACATTGGTAGAATTGAAATAAGAGCTAATGGAATGGAAGAAGAACTTTATGAATGTGAATATTTCCGTGTCTAAATGCGTGTTAGTGCTCATTCACACAGATCCATGGACAGTATAGATTGGCCAGATCTCTGCACCAGGAAACCACTGGTTGAAACAAATCAATCTCAGGCTTTGGCTGTACCCTGATATTCACTTCTCCAGTCATGGACATGCATTGCAGTTCAGATGTAATCCCCTAGTGCAGACAGTCTGCGTCCAGGGATGTACATCCACACCTGTACACTAGTATAAACTTGGATCAGCGTTTACAAGCATATAGCCTGTCACTGATTTGTACAGGCGGGCTGTATGCTGTACCTGTAGTACAGAGATCCGGATTCTTTTTACAGTACACGGACCTCTGCCTGTGTGAATGAGCCCTTAATGCATTATATGCGTTTTTCTATGTGGGATCTCCCTGCCAGCAAGATCCCAAGTAGATATCAGTATTTCATCACCGTCGTGTACAGTAGCAGCTTACGGCTTTTTTTTACCCAGGATCTCTCTGCCAAAAAGATCTACACATATATCAGTATTTTATAATGCCCATGTGAATAAGCACTTTATGGACCATTACATGCGTTTCTTTATGCAGGATCTTTCTGCAAGCAAGATTCTACGTAGATATCAGTATTATATCATGCCCGTGTGCAGACCCCTTAGTGGAAGCAGTTTATGGACCATTACATGCTTTTTAATGTCAGATACTGTGTAGATATCAGTATTTCATCAAGCCTGTGTGCAGAGCCTAATGGAAGCAGTTTATAGACCATTACATGCATTTTTATGCAAGATCCTGTGTACATATCAGTATTTCCTCAAGCCCGTGTGCAGAGATCTAATGGAAGCAATTTATGGACTATTACATGCTTTTTTAAAGCAAGATCCTGTGTAGATATCAGTATTTCATCATGCCCATGTGCAGAACCCTAACAGAAGCCGCTTATGGACAATTACATGCGTTTGTTAAGCAAGATTGTGTGTAGATATCAGTATCCCATCAAGTCTGTGTGAAGGGCCCTAATGGAAGCAGTTTATGGGCCACTGCATGTGTTTTTATGCAAGATCCTACGTAGATATCAGTATTTCATCAAGCCTGCATGCAGAGCCTTTGCGGAAGCAGTTTATGGACGATTACATGTGGTTTTTATGCATGATCATGCGTAGATATCAGTAGTACATCGTGTCTGTGTTCAGAGCCCTAATGGAAGCAGTTTATGGACCATTGCGTGCGTTTTTTATGCAAGATTCTGTTTAGATACCAGTGGAAGTCGTTTATGGACGATAACATGTGTTTTTTATCGATATCAGTAGTTCATTGTGCCCGCATGCAAAGCAATTTATGCATTTTGTAGAAAAGATTCAGCATAGATGCCAGTATTTCATTGTGCCCTGGGGCATGATTACTTAATGAAAGCACCATTACATGCGTTTCTTATGCAAGATCCTGCGTAGATATCAGTATTTCATCATGCCTGTGTGCATGATCCCTTAGGCTGTGGTTCCTATGCATGAAACAATCGATAAAGAACAGATTGGAGCGTGCTTTCCAGTATAATCTGCTCATCTGACATGACATGTTGAGGTGACAATGAAATTGGGTGAAGAAACTTAAGTGTGATAACAGCTGGATGATGATGATTTTAAGGAAGAGCAGTTCATGTAGGAATACTCTAGCAGTATATAACGGACTGCTCGGGGGATGCACCCCTATGTTTACACATTCCTTAGACAGATGTTAACAGAGCACATAGAACAT
>NW_017306807.1:1256168-1276408 GCF_000935625.1 Nanorana parkeri
CCCCCCCCCCCCAGCCTTGTGCATCACGCATGCTTACATTCAGCTTGACGTAAGGGAAATTACCTTTTTACTTTCCATTCAATAGCTCTGCACTTCTTCAAACCACCACGTCTTTGGTTTTCTAATCTTTGTCCCCACGTAACCCAAAATAGGTTACTCTTATACAGCTAACTTAGATTTCTATTCTCAAAGTCAAAAAAATCTGTAATTGAAATATTTCCCTCCCAATGGCCACAAAGGATATAAGTCCAGTTACTGTGCACCAAATGCTTTCGCAAACCTATATATTGTCTGGTAAGAGTGACATCATCACTGTGCAGGCGGCAGAGCTGTGGTTCAGGAAGGCTCCACCCACTACAGCAGTGGTGGGCAAACTCAGGCCCTCCAGCTGTTGTGGAACAACATATCCCATGAGGCATTGCAAGATTCTCACAGCCATAGGCATGACTCCCAGAGACATAGTGGCGGAACTATCGCCAAATGGGGCGCTATCGCTATGGTGCCTGGAGCACAGGGGGAACAAAGGGGTCCCCCTGATGCTGTCCGGACCGCCTGGGTTGCCATGGCATCGCAGGCAGCTGGTTGTCACTGCCGGCTGTGAGGAGGAACGCACCGCTGTTCAGATCACAGGACGAGGAACAAAGGGATCCCCCTGATGCCGTCCGGACCGACTGGGTTGCCATGGCATTGCAGGCTGCTGGCTGTCTCTGGCGGCTGTGAGGAGGAACGCACCGCTGTTCAGATCACTGACAACCTGTCAGTGATCTGTGCAGCGACACATTCCCCCTCACAGCCGCTGTTGAGACAGTGACAACCAGCAGCTGCGGTGGAGGAGGCCGGGGCCCGGCGTCGGCAATGGAGGAGGCGGGGCCCGGCGTTGGCAGTGGAGGAGGAGGCGGGGCCTGGCCGCAGAAGAGGAGGATTCGTGAATAGACCCCTAAGTAATACTTTTTTCCAGCTGCATATGTTGGTAATACATTTGAACCCGTAGACCAGGGGTAGCTACCTTGGCACTCCAAATGTATCAGGAGTCATGTCTGTGACTGTCGAGAGTCTTGCAATGCTTCATGGCACTTGTAGTTCCACAACAGAGTCCCAAGATTGCCTATCCCTGCAGTAGACTAACCATTAAGGGCCCATGCGTGAATGTACGTTGTGGTGCGTCGGCTAGGGATATTGGGATACCATTACGAATGAATTGCACCACATCACATCAGCACCCCTTACTGCCCCACACCAGTCTGAACAGGCCCTATGAGGTTAATGATCCACTGTGAGTTGAGCCAAGAGGGTATCTATACATGATACTACATAAGTAAACAGGAAGTGATAATTAAACAGTTGATTCATAAGAGACAAAAGGTAAATGCAGCTACTACAAGCTTTCTGTATAAATGGAATACATTCCTATGGTAGTACAGTTACTGACTATGTGACACTGTTATCACAGGGGATAGAATACTAAACAAGAGTAAAGTGCAACATTCTTGCCACACTGCGCTACAAATACTAAGTAGTGTCTGAATGAGGTGAGGAGGGGCGGGGGGCACATAGAACACCATTGTTTACGATGTGCCGTATTGGTGACCTGTGTTTTTTTTGTGCAGGTAAACGCAGGCAGGTCACCGCACATAATGTGAGCGCAGCCTTAAAGGAAAAGCACCATAAAACCAGAACACAAGACACACACTTTTCTTAGCTCGGCATCAGTAGTCATTTTAATGAATAATTGTAGAACACGATATTTTAGATTTTGATAAAACCCTAAGAGCTGAAGCTGCACTTTATCCCATTGTGCTCATTTTCTCCTTGTGGGCTGGCACATGAATCAGGCTGAGATCAGAATAATAGAGAATAATGGCAGTGCCCACCTTCACTTAAGCACACACACTGAGCTCAGTGCAGTTATTCTATTTGTATGTGTATGAAAGTGAGGGAAAATGTGGCTGGTTAGTTGGGATTTCAGCATGATCTACAGAATGCTATTCTATCATATTTATTGATGCAGAGTCCCGAAGGCCATTTTTTTGAAAGGAGCACCTATCCTTTAAAGAGGAAATTCACTCATCACAAATCACTCATCAAAAAAAAGACTACAAAGGCATCTTCTGAAATGTTTAGTAATGACAATCTACAAACAGATACTTCTAGATAATTTCCGGTGTTCTATCGAAAGCTCCAACTCGTCTAAATCTCCAACTACCTCACTGCCGGGTACTTGCAAGTTGGAGATTTCGACCAGACGGCGTTAGACTGCAAAACACAAAGTCTGACGGAGCTCTGTACAGCTGCATTTTAACAATATTCAGCAGGTAGCAAACTGCACGGCTATTCTGAAAACGCTATGCGCGCACGCGCACTGCAACTGTACAGAGCTCCAGTCTTTCTGAGCACCAGATGTGAGGTAGTTGGAGATTTCGATGAGTTGGAGCTTTCGATAGAACACTGGCTTTATATTCTTTACATACCTTATTTTTCTTTTCCTCCCCATTCTTCTTGCAGTGGCCATTTTTACTAAGGGCAGATGAAACCATCTCACTTTACTTCCTGGAACTCTGTGTCTGCCTCCTGGAACATGTGACAGTGCACATCGTCTGAGTGGGGGGGGGGAAATGGCTTTCTCTGATATATCATGAAATCTTGCAGTTTACAGATGAGATTTCCCAGGAAGGCACTGGTCATGTAACCTTCCCAGGATGCATCTGTGAATCCAGGTCTACATCACCAGTGCTTCACACCAAGGCGTCTTAGTTTTTGCGTATTTGTACGTTCAGGTTCAGCTAGATTCTTTTTTTTTTTCTTTACGCTTCTGGGGTTTCGCAAATTTATGCACGCGTGAAAATGCATGCACAAGAAGATGCGCGTTGTGACTGGCAGCTGACTGTAATGCACGTACAAACATGCAAAGTCGTGTTTCCATTGAAGTCTATGGGTACAAACGAGCTACGAGCTGCCAAAAGAAGCTCATGTACTTTTTCCTGCATTTGGCGTTTTGCTGCTCAGGTGTGAATAGGGGCCATTGAAAATCATGGGATTTCTTGCATTGGGCATTTCGAAGAATGCTGCATGCTGAGGTGATTTTTAAGGGTAAGGGTAAAGGTCCACTTTAAGTGGTGGACTCCTCTACCTTCTCTGCCTCTAGTAAAGTGGACTCCTTATGTTAGAAACAGAGTTTGCCACAACCAGGGGAACCTTTGGCATGAGGGGCAAATACAACCAACTAGCCCTTTCATGGAAGGGTACTTAAATAAGTGTAGAAAGCAAAAAGGTACCATGGTGCCTCAATGATTGGTGGGCATGGTGAAAGGTGGGTATTCCTAAAGGTCATGGTATTTTGTGACACAGCATTATTTTTCTGTACGGCTCTCAAAACTCAGTCACATGACATGAGCTGCAAAGGAAGTTGATGCAGGAAAAGTTCTTACTGCTAGACATTGTGATCAAAGTAGCTTTTTATAAAATGCCTGTCATGTGTCACTGACCGCAGGTCCTGCTCTATTTGATGTCTGAATGATGAATTTCTTAATTCTGAACCACCAGCTCAGCATGTCTTATTAGTACTGGCCCAGGGAGCAAATGCCTCCCTGCTCCCCAGACCTGTTCTTACCTGACCACAATGCTCAGCCTCCCCTATTCTCTGTGCCTTACAAATCAACTACAAGGCTACTGGAAGCACAACAGTCTCTGTGACAGTAACAGAAGGTAAAAAGAGAAATATTCTAATCGGGTCACCTGCTCCAGTGGCAACTGTCAGATCTACCCTTGCTTTGAAGAGTTTTTCTCTCACTTCCTGCCTTGTCCTCAGAAGAGGAAGTAAAAGGAAATCTGCCCACCGGGACACAGTCACCAAAATGCCTTGACCAAAGTTTTTGCCATTCACTACTCTACCCAAAACTTGTCTAAATATACACATAAAGAAAATAATCTTGTTTTGCCAAGTCTGCAGCAAAACAACAACTTCACCCTTTCATTTGTCTTTTTGATTTGTTTTTACTCATTTCCATCCCTCTAGCCAAAACAAACACTTCAGACTGGTAAATGTTCTCTGCAAAGCCATCTCATTTATTTAGGGATTGTAACAGAACAGGTTTTTAAAATGTTCCTGCAGGATTTCCAATAAATAAACTGGCAAAAGGGTTGAAATGCTATGCACAAACTGCAAATGATGTAGAAAGGAACCTTATAAAGCAGCTGTGCATATTTAGTTCACAGCAAACTATATTGTTCTGTAGGCTTTCCATATCGAAAGAAGACATTAAAGAAAGCCTCAAAAGTTAGTTCTAATTGTTAGGGAGCATTGGCTACCTGGTTCCTGGAATTTGCCCAGCATTGTATAAGGTTGATTGGGTTTCTATTATAGTGAAGGGCCGTAGGAAGGGTGAGGTGAGTGAGGCACTTGCCCCGGCCGCAGCTGCGAGGGGGGCAGCCTGGGCCGGCCTTCAGGGTGTGCGAGCATAGGGCACCATGGCAATAGGGGTGCCAGGCGGCCATCACAGCTCGTCCTCAGAGGTGCAGACAGCCTGCAGCTTCTCCTCGGATCCCCGCTGCTTTTCCCTGCCTGTATGGGCAGAGGCAGCAGGGATCCGAGGAGAATGGCCGAGTAGTGAGGAGAGAGCCGCTCGGCTAGGGTCTGACAGCCAGTGGCTCTCTCTCTCTCCTCACCGCTTGGCCATCCTGAAGTGACAGCACTCCCTCCTCCACCCCTGTGATATTTACTGATCCTCTGTGTGCAGCACAAACACTGGAGTGATCAGCTGATCATTCCTATCACTCCAAAAATTGTAAACAACTGGGGACACATAATACTATACACTGTTTTACATCACTTCCTGTTTATTCACGAAGTTCTGAATGGGTAGTAGCACTCACTATAGAAGCTTCTACCTATTCATAACTGGATGATGCAAAAATGCATTGAAGTACCTTAACTATTAACAAAAATGTATCTTATTTGTGTATCACTCAGCTGTAGATCCTCAAATCATCTCTGAATTGATGCTGATACTGTCCTTCCTTCTGGAGGGTGGCTACTTTTGTTCCCCATGCTCCCTGTGTGTGTTGTAAAGTAGCCACCGCTCCAAGCCCGCTCATGGGATGGACTACAATCTCAATACAAATGAGTAAACGTGAGATTGTAGTCTATCACAGGAGCGAGCTTGGAGTGGTGGTTACGTTACAATACACACAGGGACCATGGGGAACATAAGTAGCTGCTCTTTAGAAGGAAGGACAGTGTCAGCACCAATTTAGAGATGATTTAAAGCAGACCTTTACCCCCTTTGACTAAAAATCACACCAGCATACATCTCTGCATGCTGAAATGAAATCATCTTACTTTCATTAGCTAAACAAACATATTTTTATTTTACTTACAATTTCTTTTTTTTCCACTTCCGGGTCCACTTTGGTACAAATGATGTAATCTGTGCCCAAGCATTGCATCCTGGGAAGGTTACAGAAAGCAGCAGTGCATCATTGGGGAAATCTCATCTGTAATCTCAGAAGATGTCAGGGAAAGGCATTTTCCTTCCCTGAGATGATGTGATTGGTCACATGTCCTAGTCACATGTGCCCGAGTTACAGGAAGTAAAGGCAGATCTAGTAACCTACCCTTGGCTAAAATGGCCACTGTCAGCAGACTGGGATAGAAAAGAAAACTAAGGTATGCAAAAAATAAAAAGCCGGCAATCATCTAGAAGTATCTGTCTGTCTGTTTGTCCTAAACATTTCTAAGGGCTAGTTCACACCAGCGCAGAGCAGGTGCAGAACAGAGCAGTTACAGAATGGATCAAAACTGAGTCCAATGTATTCCAATGGTATTTTGGGCTCTAGTTCACACCAGAGCATGTAAAAAACTGCAGCATGCCCTATTTTTTCTACTCAGGAACGCACCAAAACACATGCAAACACATCAAAAACGCATGCAAATGCCCTTGGACGCCCTGAAAGCCCATTTTAGGCTACAAAAAAATGATTTGCCACTTCAGATTTACTTTAAGTTGTAAACTGCTGCACATGTGTTCTAGGTGACAGATTCCCATTAACCAGTTGACATCCGTGGTGTTAAACCCCCTTCCCATCCAGGCCATTTTTCAGTATTCAGCGCTGCGGTACTTTGACTGACATTTATTCCGTCATGCAGCGCTGTACTGAAATGAATTTTATACCCTTTTTTGGGGACAGATAGAGCTTTCTTTTGGTGGTATTTATTCACCACTGGGGGTTTTATTTTTTTACTATATTAAGGAGCACATAAATATTGCTTTATACAAGATCCATTGATTATAGTTGCAATGCATTACAGGCTCCAATGCAAATGAATACTAAATGCATTTTATGAAGAAGTGTACATTTATTATTCTTTTCTAAAAGGTGGAATTTCCCTTTATGGGCTAGTTTACACCAGCCACAGTGCGTTCCGGCCCGATTCTGGCCAGAACGCACTGCATCGCATTGCTGCCGGCTCACTTTGCTGTGGGGCAGCAGGGAGCATGGTTGTGCATTGAACTCAAAGGCACCGTAGCCACACCCTCCGGCCGCAATGTGAACAGCCGCACGGGAACGCAAGGCACATCAATGCCTGTGGTCCGGTCAGAAAAAATGCTGCAAGTACTATTTTTTCTGACTGGAACGGTATGCAGGCATTGCTGTACTACACATTCCCTTGTGGCCACAGGGCATGGCCGTGGTGCATTCACTTCAATGCACAGCCAAGCCCCCTCCTGCCACACAACGAAGTGAGCCATCCGCAATGCGATCCAATGAGTTCTGGCCAGAATCGGGGCCGGAATGCACTGTGTGTGAACTAGCTCTAAGGGGAATCGTGACCACACTCCCAATGGTCACTGGGCAATCTGCTTTTCCCGCCAACTATCAAACATTGTAGAAGATAAGGAGGTGAGGAGGGAAGGAAGGGGAGGACCACACAGTGGCAGCGAAAGATCTGTTCTCTTTTTCTAATACCACAACCCTGATTTAAACTTGGTGGGACTTTTTGCAGGAAAACTCTAAGTCCGCTTGCTGGTAGAGGGATGTCCCTTTTAGGAAGTACACATGAATAGGGTACTGAAATCTCTTCACAATGATCTCACCAGCTAATGGTGTATGTGGAAACCCACAGTCAATAAAATAACATCTACAGCTAGACTGCTATATAAAAATGTTGTAAACTATGATTCAAAACTTGTCCTTCTGTACTGGGAAAAGGGTCACTTCTACAAGTGTTACCTAGTTATTATGTGATAGTACAGGCTAGGCATAGGCACGTATAAGTGGATTCCTCAGAATAATAGCACGTGATAAATCCTTCCTCAGGCTGTATTGTGTACTTACCAAATACAGTAGCTCACATCCGACTCACGAGTCTGTGTCTGCCAAACTGTCAAGAAGTTTAAAATGCATAAACACAGTTCAGAGAGGAAATAATGTCGGCGGAGGTGTGGCTGGTTCCCTTTTCCACAATATATTCCTGGAAATATGAAACGTCACTGCTTTACTGACATTTTCCCCATTTATACATTCCTTATTTCATTCTATCCAGAAATCTCCTGTAACAGGATAATAAAAGCTTTTCTTTGTCAAGCATGCTATATTTAAATATAACACGTGGCTGTGAGCCACAATAATCATGAAAAAACAGCATTATTCTTAATACAAACATTAAATTAAACAAAGAAGACATAATTGGCTTTATGTTTATAGGAAAGAGAAATACTTCAGTAAATTGTCATTGCTATATTGTATGTACTATAGTATTTACTATTCATTTGTTGTACTCAGAACTGTCACTAAGGTAGAAAATGTCCTGTCCCTAAGATATTCGCTGCCTAGGGCTATGTGAGGCGGATGATGGGCTGCGCTGTCAGAAGCTCTCGCTGACGTCACTGGTTGCCAAGAGCTTGGCAGGACACAAGCCAGAGCGTCCCACTCAGATTCTGGAAGCCGGTGACGTCAGCGAGCTGGGTGGGAAGCCATTCAGAATGTCACAGGTTGCTAAGAGCTCTTAGCAACCCAAGATGCTGTGGGCACCCCCTGCCGCACTTCCCCACCACTCAGTCGCCCCCCAATGAGATGCCACCTGAGGCAACCACCTCGGGCTGCATCATTATATGGACAGCCCTGGGTGTACTGCTTGCTATTAATATGTAAATATTTGAATATCCATAGCCTGACCACAGTTTCACATTTTGGTACCCGAGGATATAAGAGAACAACAACCTGACCTAACCACTTACAGACAAATTGGGGATTTTGGGTCTGTGCCCAGATAGCAAGGATAACTTGCCACATACTTGTGTCAGGGTTAAATTGTAATTCTTGTTAACTTGCTGCACATATTCCTGGCAGGTTGAAGACTTGCAGAACACTCACAGCACAAGTTATAGTTGACACTTTTTGAATTTGTAGCAAATTTGCTTGGCAAGTCTACAGCAAGAGTCCTGCAGGTCTTAGCAAGAGCTCTGCAAGCTCGCTGGTCTGAAGACTTACAATGCACACTTGTTGTAATTGGACAACAAAATTGTGAAGCTTGGTAAGTCTGCAATAGTTTAGCAAGTCATTTTCAAACTTGCAGCTCAATTTCTTGCTATCTGGGGTAAGTCCTTCCTGACCAATACAATTGGTTACGGCATAGATCTATGCCTGTAAACCCTTGCTAATCCTAGCAGACATACCAATTACAGTTTATTAATAGTGTATGCCTATCAGGCAATCCAAACCCTTGTTTTCTTTTCAAATCTACACTGCAGACATGGCTATTGACTGATTGCTAAGGGCAGCAAAAATGTTTTTGTTAAATCTTTTTTCATTATACATTGGGGCATTACTAAAACTGGAGCAGGCAGAATCTAGAGCAGTTGTCCATAGTAAACAATCAGCTTCTAGCTTCAGTTTGTTCAAATAAGCTTTGCAAATGAAAGCTAGAACCTGACTGGTTGCTATGCACAGCTGCTCCGAATACAGCCTGTTCCAGTCTTAGTAAATTCCCCTCAATGACTTCCAACATATCACTACAAAGTTATTAGGCATTAGGTATGAATAGTTATTAGAAAAATAAAATGTTTTGCGTTAAAATACATACATTTTAAAATCTGACTGCATTAGACTGTTTTTCCCTTTCATTTCATTATTTGACAGAAACTTGTATCATTGGAAAAGGGAAATAATATTTTCTCGCAGTGGAAATTCAGAAACCACAGACATGTGGATTGTGAAATTTTGCCAACATGCTGTGGAGAAAATGATAGTGATACTTTTTCTCTGCTTTGAGAGTTTTTATATGACTCAGTGACTATTTTTATTTTTATCGCTGTACGCTTTTCTAGATACTTCATATGTAATTTGTCAGGCATGACATATGCTAAGCAATTACAAAATGCCATTTCCTCTACACCTAATGCAGTCAGCTATTACAGAGCCAATCAACATTGTTTTTCTTGATCAGCTTCACGGTTACATTTGTGGCAAATTACCACAAAAAGGTGTGTATATATATGTTGCTAAACTTTGTAAAGGTATCCTTATTTTAAAGAACATTTTATTGAAAATTTCAACAATACAAGAAATAAGATACAAAGCCATTATATAGTGTCAACCGAAAGACAGAGCAAATGAGAAATTTAATAATCAGGGAGTAGATATACATGATGTACATGGTGATCTTTATTAAACATGTATCCATCCATTACAGCCCGTAATGATGGGAAATAACATCATTATGGTTATTATCAAGGTTGGTATGATGACAAAGACTGTGGATGTCGATATAACATACAGTAAGAATAATGGTAACAAAATAAACAACTTATAAATAACTGCAAACAGTAAAACAGTAACACAGCTTTCTTGTGGTTTCCTGCCTAAAGTGAATGGGTGGTAGGTAATAAAGAGAAGAAACAGTGAGGTGTGAGCAATTATGGGTTAATGATATTGTGAAAATATGAGTTTGCTTGGAGACATAACAGTATGTAACAAATGCTGAGGGGAGAGTAACACCTGTTTAGTGTACATATGGGCCTACTGACCTTCTGACTAAAAGTATATGCAGAGGCAGGGGCGTCCCGAGGCCGGGTGTCACCTGGAGTGGAGACTGGGTGACACCCCGCCGTGACGTCATCGTGCATGTGCGTGATGTCCCCATGCGCATGCGCGATGACGTAATCGCGCATGCATGGTCATCTGATTGGGCCTGGTGGCAGCCATCTTGGTGATGGACGCAAGCGGAGAGAGGAGGGGACGTTCACCCGGTAGGATGAGGTATGCTGCCGGGTCCCCTCCTCTCTCCTGACACTGTCAGGCTCTCGGTCAATGACCAAGTGCTGACTTTTTAGAGTCTAGTAAACTGTGCGTGTGTCCACCACACAAGCACAAGAAGACAAGCCACCCCTGTGCTCCCTGCTCCCCTTTCCAAGCTGCTGGAGACCATGGGATCTTTTACTGGACAGGAAGTTCAGGGAACTTGTGCTGAGAGAGTTGATGCCAGCTGTTTAGATACATAATGTATGTAAGTGCCTTGGCAAAAATGGAAAGAATTACGTTGCTGGGCAATGTATATTTGTTTTTTTTAATCTGGATTCATTACTGAAAAAAAGTTTGAGAGTTTAACACTACTTTAACTACCTCCCGGCCGGCCATTTTAAAAAAAACGGCCAGCCGCGAGCTCTCTAGATCTGATAGGGCGTCTTTAGACGTCCACTCAGCCACGCCCACACTCACCTGCGTTCTCTGCTTCATCAGCTTCTTCGGGGGTTCCTAGGTGACATTAGGGGTCACACATAAAAAAGAATTAAAAAAAACAAAAAAATGTTTTAAAGCCCCCACCCATACATACACGCATACCTGCGAAAACGATGATTGCGCCCATTACGCCGCACATGTTACATATCGCCGCAAACGTCACAGTGAGAGCAATAATTTTAGGGCCATCAATCACTGATAACTCTAAACTAATGAGCGGTAAAAGCTTTTAAACTGTCGCCTATGGTCAATTTTGTGTATGTTATTTGCGATTTCACGGGTGCGCGCAATTTTTAAGCATGACATGTTTGGTGTCTATTTACCCGACATGACCCTGTCTTTTATATTTTACCTAAAAATTGGGTAATAATAATTGTTTCCTAACATAATGTAAAAACAAATTTTTGTTTTTCAAAATTTTCAGTAAATTTTCTGAAATATAGAAAAAAAATAAAAACCCAGTGGTGATTAAATACCACCAAAAGAAAGCTCTATCTGTCCCCAAAAAATGGTATAAGATTCATTTCTGTACAGCGTTAGATGACGGAATCAATGTCAGTCAAAGTACTGCAGCGCTTAATACTGAAAAATGGCCTGGCCAGGAAGGGGAGTCTAAACACCTGGTCTTCAAGCGGTTAATAACATTTGTTAAAAAAGCAAAATGTTTTTTTTCCTCAGGCTCAATGCTTACTCCCATGATGGAATACAATCTCATATTTAGTTTACTAATTTGTACTGAAATTGTAGTCCATCACAGGAGCGAGCTTAGAGCGGTGGGTACTTTACAACACACACAGGGACCATGGGGAACACAAGTAGCCACCCTCCAGAAAGAAGGACGGTGTCAGCACACATTCAGAGATGATTTGAGGATCTACAGCTGGGTGATGTACAAATAAGTTGCATTTTTGTTAATATTTAAGATACTTGAATGCAAGATTTAACTCCTGAGTTTAGTGTCATTTTAAGGAGCATCCCTGGGAAATGTTTTAACTTAGCTTCACTTTAAGAAAACTTGGAAACATTGCACAGTTCCAGCCTATAAAAACCCATACTTGGAAGATTAGTAAATATTCACTAACTAACCAGGTTTTTGGTGATTCACAAATAGTGTCAGCTACACTATATTGCCAAAAGTATTGGGACACCTCTCCAAATCATTTGATTCAGGTGTTCCGTGATATTTCCTTGCTACTAAATATTCTACTGTCAACTGTAAGTAGTATTATAACAAAGTGGAAGCAACTGGGAACAACAGCAACTCAGCCATGGGATCAGCGCATGCTGAAGCGCACAGTGCGCAGAAGTCGCCAACTGTCTGCAGTCAATAGCTACAGACCTCCAAACTTCGGGTGGCCTTCAGATTGGCACAACATCAGTACGTGGAGAGCTACATGGAATGGGTTTCCATGGCCGAGCAGCTGCACCCAAGCCTTACATCACCAAGTGCAATGCAAAGCGTCGGATGCAGTGGTGTAAAGCACGCCGCCACTGGACTCTAGAGAATTGGAGACGTGTTCTCTGGAGTGACAAATCACACTTCTCTGTCTGGCAATCCCATGGACGTGTCTGGGTTTGGCGGTTGTCAGGAGAACGGTAATTGCCTGAGTGCATTGTGACACGTGTAAATTTTGGTGAAGGGGGGATTATGGTGTGGGGTTGTTTTTCATGGGTTGGGCTTGGCCCCTTAGTTCCAGTGATGGGAACTCTTCAGGCATCAGCATACAAGACATTTTGAATTATTTTATGCTCCCAGCTTTGTGGAAACAGTTTGGAGGTGGCCTCTTCCTGTTCCAACATGACTGCACACCAGTGCACAAAGTAAGGTCCATAAAGACATGGATGAGCAAGTTTGGGGTGGAGGAACTTGACTGGCCTGCACAGAGTCCTGACCTCCACCCCATAGAACACATTTGGGATGAATTAGAGCGGAGACTGCGAGCCCGGCCTTCTCGTCCAACATCAGTACCTGACCTTACAAAGGCGCTACTGGAAGAATGGTCAAATATTCCCATAGACACACTCCTAAACCTTGTGGAAGCCTTCCCAGAAGAGTTGAAGCTGTTATGGGTGGGTGAACTCAATATTGAATCCTACGGACTGAGACTGGGATGCCATTAAAGTTCATGTGCGTGTAAAGGCAGGTGTCCCTATACGTTTGGCAATATAGTGTATGTCGATATGGAGTTTGTGGGTGTTTACTTTCTAATCCTCAGCTTGACAATATTTACTTGTATGCCAAAAATATTTATTTGCTATATAATTCATATTTGAATTCATATTTTAACATTGTAAGCATAATACTACAGATGCTGACTTTTTATATCTTTGGCCACATTATCAATATAGATTTCATGAAAAGAAATTTGCCTTGCCATCCAGCAGTCTTTTATTATGTAGAGCTTGTATGAAGCTGGTTATTTAAAAAAACTGTATTTTTCCTCCACTGTCATTCTCCTGGTGATTTAATAGCTTCAAGAGAATGTCAGTTCCCAGAAGGTTGCCCTGTACAATGAACTGTAATTGCAGTCACCTACCTATTGTTCTGGATTTTCTCAAAACATATTTGCCTCACACAGTTTGATATACTATTAATGATTTGTTTGCGAGAAGGTGTTTTATTTAAATGCAATTCATTGTTAAATACTTCGCTCAACTCTTTGAGACAGTCACAGGTCACTTGCTGTGCTTTTGACAAAAACCATTTATTTGAAACCATAGCTGTGTAGGCGCGGGCTCTGGCTTAAAGACAAATCTCTAATTTATGTTTTTCCCATGAGAATCTGTGCATTTTCTGTAGTTAATGTGTGCTTCCATATAACATATGTGTTAAAATTGTATTTTACACAAAACTATATTTTATGCCACTATAAAAAAAAAAGGAGAATATGCGTTTGCACCATAGTTTTGTGCTAAATGCACAGGATCTGTGTGTTCCTATGAATGTGAATGTCTCCCCAATGCACTTCCTGGCGTTACAGCAATACTGTGCCTTGCAATGAAATGGCGTGTGCTGCAGTGCATGCATTATTTAAATTTTCTTGACTGCAATGCAATGTACGGGATGTTGGTATGATGCATTGCTCTTCATTTGAATGGTACCCCAACGCATCACTGGGGTACCATTCAAATGAGTAGCAATGCATCACACCAACACACTTATTGTGTGGTGCAGTAATCTTGTGTGATATTTTTAAAAGAAGGTGGAACCATGGCTTTCAGACATTGGACAAAATCCACTAGCATCACTCACTACGAAACATCTCCAAGCTATGTAATGGTTAGGATATTTTCTCTGAACATAAAAGGCCTGAATTTCAACTTTGCGAAACACCTAGCTCTTCATGAGTTCTAAAGGTCTGCAACTGATATTATATTTGTCTAGAAGGCCCACCTTGATAAAAGGGGCTCAATGACAATTACTTCTGGATATTTTTCTAAAATACAGTATATCTGGCTTCTAAATTGAAGAAAAAAGCAGTGGCAGTATTAATAAAGATGGGCTCCCTATTTTAACTCACTCTAGCATTCATTGACAAAAATGTTTTTTTTTTTTTAAAATCCTTAGAGGCACAAGGAAAAGTATGGACCTCAACTTATACTTTTCCAACACCAACCAAATCCCTTTTTTAACAAATGTTTATAAACACCTATTTGCACTTGTTCATAGATGTCTTATCATTGGGGTGGATTTTAACTTGCCCTACTCTTGCTAATTAGATAAGCATTCGATCGACAAAAGGAAGACTGTCCCCCAAGCTGAAAAACAATTCCTCTGTCAATCCTTATACCCCCATCTTGAAAAGCACTGAAACAGTCTTCTGATTGGAGTTACAAATGGCATAGAGTCTCCAAAACAGTACTAAATGCCTCTCACAAACAAGGCAGCATAGCATTCCTAAATATTTCTAAACATTTTCTACAGCTCCTAGTTGAATATCCCTACATGAAAAAATTGAAGAGGATTTTGGGGGAGGAATTTCTTCTGGAAATGTGTCAAATAATATGGTCACGAGCTTCTAAGAGCTCTTAGAAAAATTATTTTTCCTTGGTGACAAACCCCACAGCTTCTATACAACATATACTTGACAGCCTCTGACATAATCTGGTGGTGTGGAAAGGTAGATCCGCCACTGGAGGGTAGTTCCCTCCAGTGGCGGAACTACCACCATAGCAACCCATGTGGCCGCTATGGGGCCCGACATACAGTATATTGGCAATGCTTTCTTATTAAAACATATTGGGAAACTGCATTCCTTTCTTCCCCAAAACCCACTCCTTGGGTCTTCCCACCAAAGATTTTTACAAACCAGCCAAAAAATATTACAATATAAGGAAGACAATTACAATACGATTCAAGACAAGATGGTAAGATATATATACATATACTAGAAAAATTGTGCTGTTCCAGAACAGTCCAGAAGGCACAGATTAATATAGGACACATTTGTGTTACCTGTATTTTTTTCTTTTTTATTATTATTATACAGGATTTCTATAGCGCCAACAGTTTGCACAGCACTTTACAATATAAGGAGGACATTACAATCACAATACAATTCAAGACATGATGGTAAGGAGGGCCATGACTGTGAGGACTTACAATCTACTGTGATGATAGGTTCTCCACATGGATAATTAACAGATCTATATCTGTATCTGCGTTGATCAGTTACAGACTGGGCATAGAGAGTTGCAGAATGCACATTGGCAGACTGAGGGAGAACCTGGAAGTACTCAGCACTAAGGGGTCTATTCACAAAGCTGCCGAGGGCAGCCGAGTGAATGACTGATCAGATCCTGACAATGATGGCTGAATTGCAAGGCTCAGTTTTCTCTTGTGGAAAACCAGGACTTTCACAGGTGCAATGAGTAGAGGGATTGCACTAGGATGTGCAGTAGCCGAGATCTGTCCTCCAAGTAGAGGAGGATGATCATGGGGAAGGGGGTTATTTGGTAGGGGGATGGTGAGGGGGCAAAACCAGAAACACACTTTAATATTATAAAATGTATTATTATATAGGATAGATTGTGTATGTATGTATAAATGAGATGTATAGCTGTCACAGTGCTGAAATGATAAATGAGAAAAGGCAGAGAAAGGGTGTCACAGGTAGCCTAGTGAAGATGTCTGATGAGAGACAGGTGAGTTTTGACCACAAATAAGAGCAGTCTGCCTTCAATTAGGGCTCTTCCTGTGGAGATACCTGATGCAGAAGCATTATTTGGGCACCCAGGGGTGCACATCCAGGCCTGCTGGTCCTACAGGGAGACCCCCTAACCAAACCGATGTCTGAGATAAATGACAGTAGGGCATTGTCTAATTAGTTCATCTGGTACAGACTGAGAGCTGCACGCAGTACAGTACAAGCTAGGTGAATGTTCTCATTCTATATTGTGTGAACGCAAACAAGCTCTTCATTTGATGCTGATCCTTACAATATACAGTATATACATGTATTCTTACTTCCTTGGTGCTTTACATCATGTTAAAGTCATACATTGTGATGCAAATAAAGGCAGTAGTGGAGACTTCCTCTGCCTGGTGCAGTGATCACAACAACAGGGAGCAAGTAAGTTTGCTGGGTACCACTAATAAAGATCTGTATGGCCCAGAGAGGCCTAATATTCTGTAGAGGTGGCCACTCAGGGGTGCCTGCCTCCCTGCCCCCAAGTTCGAATATTTAGTTGTTTTACATCAGATGAACAATATTTTTGCTTCTCTTTTTCTCCATCTTAAGATACCTGAATAATTGTGTGCAAAATACATGTGCATTTCATGTACCTGCTTGCTTAGTTTTAGTGTTATCTGGCACTTTGTCTGTATAGAAAAAAGCAAACATTATCTTGTGTCTATGCATAGCCTTAGAAAATATATAAACATATCTTTGAATTGTTAATTCCAGAATAAACTTACTAGAAAAATCAGAAAAAAAGGATAACAGTTCATAATTGCTGTGCTAGGGATCATGGGAGACAATGGAACCCATACATTTCTGAGGTTCAGACTTTAAATCAGCGTCCCATGCTTTTCTTATTTGGTGGAGCTAGACAGTGTGGATTATGTGATGGGTATGGCTAATATAAAATAAGAAAGGAAAAGAGAAAATGTAATCCTGTGTATTATTAGGTATGGAAATGAGGCCAAATGAATACATTTCCTAGAAAGATGCAGAAGGATTGTCTCGAAGTACCAGTAGGTGTACAAAGGAGGGAGATAAAAAAAAAGCTACATTCTTTAGCCATTGTATTCTTTTATACACTAAAAATCCACCTCAATATAAAAGCTTTTCATTGCCCCTGCTCATTCACGCTCATCATTTTTTTTTAAATTATTCATTTACTCCAGAGGGATTACTATTCCCTGAGCTCTATAGCAGATTGTACAGTTCCCTGAGACAAACAGAATTAATTTAAAGCACTTGCATCTTATTCTACAGGTACGCATTAAGTGATGCCATGTTCATCATTTTGACATCAATATTTTGTTTATGTAAATGGTTTTCTCTGTGTTAATGGAGGTAAAATGTTATTTTTAAAATGTAATCCTCTGATTTAATTACTGTGCCCAGAGGCGGCTCTAGACTTTGCGAGGCCTTAGGCAAAACTTAAACATGAGGCCCCACTCACACTCATAATGGAAAATTGATGGCTATGTGGGGTTTTAGGAGGCTTTGGCTCTCAGGAAGGCAGTGCTTT
Source organism: Nanorana parkeri (assembly GCF_000935625.1). Classification (NCBI taxonomy): domain Eukaryota; kingdom Metazoa; phylum Chordata; class Amphibia; order Anura; family Dicroglossidae; genus Nanorana; species Nanorana parkeri. The sequence continues at coordinate 1,273,602 of NW_017306807.1, forward strand.
TAATTTTTTTTAAACTTTTACATTTTTGTGTATTCTTGATTTTAGTTCAACTATTTTTTTTATTTTTTTGCATTTTTATTTCTAAATTATTTAATTTTCTTTAACCTTTTTTTGAATTTTTTTCTGTATTTTTCAATTTAGTTTATTTAAAGGAGAACTATGAGGTGAGTGATTTTCACTCAACCTCATAGTTCGAGCCGGTGTGTGACAATTAAACTGTCACATGTCGGCTCTATAGATCGGGAAGTGAGCGAACACATAACGTCGCTCGCTCACTTTCCGATCCGGTCCCTGCAGAGAGCCGTGACTGTCACTCACGGCTCCCTGCAGGGATTCCCACCCTCCCCGCTCTGATCCTCCAGCGCTGACTGGAGGAACGGATGGGGGAGGGGGCGGGTACAGCTGGCTCTGCCTCTAGATAGGCAGAGCCAACTGTCAATCACGCAGCTGGGTGGATCTCGACAGAAATGTCGGGTTCTGTCCCGGCTGCGTTGGTCTCAGTATACCGCGAGCTGTAGCTCGCGCTATACTGAGCTTTGGGCCACGGGAGGATGCTAGTTCATGTCCTCCCGTGACCCTGAGGAGAACTATGGGGGAAAACACTTACCCCATAGTTCTCCTTTAACTTTACTTTTTTAAACTTTTTTGAATTTTATTTTTCATTTTAGTTTAACTTTATTTTCTGCATTTTTACTTTTATTTATTTAACTTTTTATTTGTTTGCATTTTTCATTTTATTTTAGTTTATTGAACTTTATTTTTAAAATTTTTTTGCTTTCTTACTTTTTAACAATTTTTTTTACTTTTGTTTAAAAAATTGTAGTTTTAGTTTATTTAACTTTTTTTATTTTTCATCTTAGTTTATTTAACTTTATTTTTTTAAACTCTCCATCAGGTTCTCCTTTGCTGATTGACAGCAGGCAGTGGGCGGGTGCAATAGCCAGCCTGTTATTGGCTACTGCAATTTAAAAGAGCCAATAACAGGTTGGCTATTGCTGCCAGCTGCTGGTATGGGGACGATCGTGGCTGACAGCAGAAGCGCAGCGCGGAGGGGTGAGTAGACAGCATGGGGGAAGGAAGCTCACAGACTGTCGGATATTTCTCCTTAAGTCTGTAATCGGCTGTCTGTTCCCTCTGGCAGCCGATGACAGCCTGTAAAGAGAAATCTTTGACAGTCTGTGAGTCTGCAGCGGGGAGAGTTGTCTGCGGGGACGATGCTAACATCTCTCCGCCCTCCCAACAGCTCCCTTCAGAGGTGACAGAAGTCCTTAACGCTGCTGTGTACAGACAGCATTAGGAGCCCTGTCACATTCAAGTGTTCCATGTTCCATCGCAGCCGCCGAACATCTCATGATGAGATGAGATTTTCGGCGGCTGCGAAGCACGCTTGGATGTGACAGGGCTCCTAATGCTGCCTGTGCACAGCAGCACTAAGGTCTCCCCAGTGTTAGGCAAATTAGGCGGCTGCGAGGCCCTTGTGAGCGCGAGGCCTTAGGCGACTGCCTAATTTGCCTAATTAGAGAGCCGCCTCTGACTGTGTCATCATTTAAAATAAAGCATTTTGTGATTCTGGGGCATGCCCCTGTATTGGTGGAACTAATTGTCTGAACTGAGTTAAATGCACATGACTACAAACGTCCGCATATGTGGCTATCCGGTGTTCTTTCTAATTTAGCACCTAAGTGGGCCCACATGGAAAAGTTCCAAAACCTGAACTAACTCATAATTAAACAATGCTGTTCATTGTTCTTGACCCCTTACAAATGTGGGGAAAAAAGTGCTGATATTAACATGTTCCAGTATGATGGATATGGACATGTATAAGTGAGGTTTAACCCTTCTCGATATTGATATGTTTGTACATTTAAATATAGATGTTATCAATTTTTGTGAGACTTTTGAAATATAATGGAAGGCCGCCGTTGGGCGGTCTATAATAATTGATATACTGATGTATTTCAGTGCTTCCAGTGAGCACAAATTTTAATGGTTTTCAATTGTAATTATGCTTATATGTAAATCATGAGCAATAAAAGTTTGATTAGAGGATTAGAGCACCATCGGGTTTTATTGCCCATATCCTTAATGGGGAAATTTCCCCTATTTTTTTTGTCTTTGGTGGCATGCATTTCTTTACTTACCGTCCCTGGTGGCACCACTTTTAAAGGAGAACTATGACTTAATGGCAAATAAAAATACCCCTTACCTTGATTGTAGTAGCATCGTTCCTTTTTTCTAAAGTCGCAGCACATCACAGATAAAACCCTCAAAACCTGTAGTAAATGGCCATCTTCAACCCAGCTCCAAGCTCCGTTTCTCTTAGGGGGCGTTAACATTTGATCCAGACCGCCCACTGCTTTTTTTTTCAACTCATCTCATTGCTGTGGCCACACTTCCTCTCATCGTGCACAGCTGTGAAATGCCAGCTCGTGCACGCTGGCATGTGTGATCGGGAGGCGGAGTCTGAAGTGAGAAGGCTGCTGCAAGAGATGGTATGAAAAAAACGGACTCAGCCTCCCTGCTAATTCAGTGCTCTTTCCCCTCTCTCATCAGCGATCCCCAGTAATTAGGATGTCAGCATAACATAGGGGCAGAGAGAGAGGGGATAAAGAGCCATCCCTCTCTCTTCATCATTTACGAGAAATCGGCAAGTCCATATATGGTGAATGATGTCACTGGGTATCCCTGCAGACTGGCAAGCATCCGATCAGCAGGGATCCCCAGTGACATCATTCATCATATATGCATTGGCCATACGTGGTAAATGATGAAGAGAGAGAGAAGGCTCCTTCCCCTCTCTCTCTCTC
>NW_017306807.1:1276842-1296804 GCF_000935625.1 Nanorana parkeri
TGGCCAATGCATATATGATGAATGATGTCACTGGGGATCCCTGCTGATCGGATGCTTGCCAGTCTGCAGGGATACCCAGTGACATCATTCACCATATATGGACTGACTGTGCTGTACACTACACGTGTCGTGAAGTAGGCGGGACAGATGAGGAGGAGGGAGGGGATCAAGAGCTACACAGCAGCTGTCTTGAAGGCTGGCAGATAAGAAGAGAGCTGCTGCGCATGTCCATATATTCGTGAACGCGCAGCAGCTCTCAAGAATCACTGTCAGTCACAGTGAGGAAGATCAGTGGGGAGGATCCCGCCAGACACGTCGGGATGTCTCCTCATTGCGGCGCTTAGCCCCGCCCACCACCTTAAATTAGGTTTTACAGCCTTATTGTGCATTTTGGCTAATTAGAGTAAATTACATAATTTACTTATTTAGCCTAAGGAATGCATTAATAAAGAAAAGATAGAACCCCATAGTTCTCCTTTAAGGACAGAAACTGTGGTGACATCTCCCCATTGGGAAGTTATGGACACAGGCACTCCAAAGTAGAAAAACGTCTTTTATTGACGCATCATGCCACAATACACTTATTGCAACGTTTCGGGGTCACACAGGATCCCCTTCATCAGGCAGAACAAGTGAAAATTACAAACAGATATGGACAAGTATTTATACACATCCTTGTATGTGAGGAGACCAATACCACTGCCCAAAAATGATCCTATGACGTCATTTCCCGCCACAATTCAAAATACAGTGTTACTGTATGCATAGAAAGATTGCTCAAAACATAGTTCATGAGTTGTGTCATGTCAATGCTGCTAAGTCTGGGTGGTGCCATGTCTATGGAGAGACGAATTGAACAGTGCTACTGCTGGGGCTGTGTGTCTCTGTGTAACGGCTGCAGGGCAGCTGTTACAGGGACACAGGACGTAGTCAGGGGGCGTGGCCAGCCGGAGAGCAAGTGCTCATCACACTCAGGCCGCACCCCTAGGTTGTCTTTGGGTATGAGCCCTGTGGTGATAGGTCGGCACTGATCGTGTCATCCGTTGCCATGGCAGCGGCGGGACGCTGCTGTCACGGCCGCTGCCGTGGGTATCATCTCGCCCTGTGTGTAGGGGAATGATCGGCAATCATGGGGATGTGTCATTGGTGCGGAGGGACGCTGCTGTAATCTACTTTCTATGTGCAGTTCTACTTGTGTCAGGAGTTTAAGGCACTGGGAAAGTGTATGGCATACAACTGTGGGCAGAGCTAGGGATGGCCGGTGCACATAGATGGCATGTGGGTATATGGATGCAGTCCAGTAGCTCAACTCTATTTAGGGGCCAATGTCACAGGGATATGGGGACAGACGCCAACACTACTCCTGATCGGAGCCATAATAAAATAACAGAGCAAAGGGCATCTTCATTTTCAGAACAGCGCATGACACATGCATGGTTGCGTTCCATTTGTATATTCCTGTCTGAAAGGACAGTGGTATCATAGGCTTTGTTTAAGTTTTTGAATTGTACCGGCATTTGCTGAGACCAGTTCGTGTTTCCATTAAAACACATGGTGGCTACTGTTTTGTTGTGTAAATGGTTAACTGTGGAGTTAAGCAACCCTAGTGATGATTGCTCTCAGTCTGCTGGCTTGAAATTGTTGTCCCTTGAACTGGGAAATCTCTATGCAGGGTGAGGCTGAGAGTGGTATCGCCACATCCTTGTGACGGCTCGGAACTGCGTATAGTCACATGCTATTGACGTACAGTGGCTTGGGATAGGGGGATCCATTACAATTAGAATCCTATTAAGGTGAGTTTTTTCCAAGGTGAATAATACCGCAGACAGCTCTCTAATGTGAGAATTCTCTGATAAGTTCTTGTAACAACATGGATAAATAAAAAGGAAGAGAGTGCCAATTCAAAAGTGTCTGTCCTGATTATGCTCGACAGTCTGCGGAACAGAGAATTAGAAGCTTTTCAGTAATAATAAAAAAAACTCTCTCTGGGGACATCATTGGTTACCATAAACACTTCAGATGAAAGTGGGCCCTTTTGAGCCCTTGAAACATGTTGTGCTTTTTTAGCGAGGGAAATAGCAAATAAAATGACTATGGGCATACATATATGGATTGGCAATCTTTTCCATACTCTTCTTCCAGCATTAAAATAGAAGACATAAAATGTCCCTACTCTTTCCAAAACTAGAAAAAAAGGTTTTGGCTTCACTTTCTTTTTAAATCTGGCAGGGTTGCCATTATGCAATGGCTGGTGTAAAGGTTCCTGTGGTGATGCACATAGATGCTATATGCCACTTTAAGCAGACCTGTACTGTGTGTGGTCTGATATCAACAAATTGCAGTTGAGTCATGTAATCCATCCAATGACTCGGTGTATGGGATGCAAAGAGGGCTTGTGATGGAAGTGATGATGATATTATTTAAAGTGACATTAAACCCTCAGATTTTTTAACATAAACCAATACTGTAGTGTGTGCCTTACTGTAATCCATGGTAGTTTTCCTTCTCTTTGCTGCTCTTCCTTTAAAATCTGTATCTCTTCTCATGCTTGTGGAGAACTTCCCTTTGCAGCTGAGTGCCTCTTCCTGTAGTGCTCCTGCACACAGACACCATGTATCCATTCCAGAGACAAGGCAATCTGCTGCAAAACAGAAGTTCTGCCCAGCATGAGCAGAGATACGGATTTAAAAGGAAGAGCAGCAAAGAGAAGGGAAACAACCATGGATTACAGTAAGGCGCACATTACAGTATTGTTTTATGTTAAAAAATCTGAGGGTTCTTTCCAATGGTGGCTGGACAAAGGCCTATATAGAATCGGCCAATATTTTAAGAGAGGGAGACCTCTGACCTTGGAATACTGTAGGGAGCATGTAGGCATGCCATCATCGGAGTTGTTTCGTTATTATCAGATTACTCATTTTTTACGTAAGATAACAGCACGAAGTGAACTAGGTGGAAACCTCAGCCCGTACGAACGCTGGTGCCTCCACTCTATCAACCAAAGAGGGACTATCTCCCTACTGCATTCCACAATGTTAGACTCTCCTCCCAAACAGCCATACATGTGGGCCTGGGAGAGGGACTTGAGCAGGGAAGAGTCGGAGGAGGCATGGAGGTCTCGCTCAAGAATGACAACCAAGGGCCTGCTTAATGTCTCACTAGTGGAAGCCAATTTTAAGGTTTTCTCCAGGTGGTACCTGGTGCCCTCTAGACTTGCTCTTATGTATCCAGGATCATCTCCCCTATGCTTTCGAAGTTGTGAGCTGGGGGGCACTATGTATCATGTGTGGTGTGCTTGTCCCCGTATACGTACATTCTGGGGAAGGGTGTTTAACTTGATCTTTCGGGTCACGGGAGTGCGTGTCCCTAGAGATCCCAGATATGCTCTCCTCAATGATACCCTTCCCGGGGTACCGAGACATTGTACACGATTGATAATGTTCATATTCCTGGCAGCCAAAATTACAATTGCTAAGGCCTGGAAAACACCCAGGGTGCCATTGAGACAAGTAAAGATCAAGTTGTCTTGGATCATGACTCACGAAAAACTGGCAAGTATCCTTTTGGACAAAGTCGCACAGTTTGAGTTAACATGGGATCCGTGGCTGGCATACGAAGGTTGTGTAGCAATATGAGAGTGGGTAAAGTATTTTGGGGCTTAGTTTGCCCGAATCACATTAATTAACTGGATCCCTACTTTGAAACTGCGCTCCTTGGCTAGCTATACTTTAGTTGGTCCTCCCTACTTTCCACCCTCCCTCCTCTCTCTGGAGCTCTACCTTTCCCTCTCTCCTCCCCTCCTTTCTTTTTCTTTTTTCTCTCTCTCTTGTTTCTCTTTCTTTTCCTTTTTTCTTTTTGTTTTGTTTGTTTTGGCTATGTAATGGTGTAGGTTAAACATATAAGTAAATATGTCAGTTCTACAAATATCATCTAGGCAGGGATTACTGAATGACCAATTAGTAGAATAGTCCTAGTGCTGCATATCTAAAAAGAAAATCTTATGGGAAATATGTCGTTTTTTTCTTTTAAAGGGATTAATCCTAGTAATGTATTAGATTGAGGGGACTAGGGTGGTAGGTAAATGCAAGGAGAGTCAGAATAATGACTGGCAAAATCTACCTCTATGAGAACGTACCCTCTCTAATAACGAATATAATGGAAGCGTTGTTTCCTCTCTACTCTGCTAGACAAGTCATGTCATCTCTAGATAGATGTTATTTTATTGTATGCTTGTATGATAAATGTGTCTTAGTATGAGTTGTTGAAAATAAAATAAAATATTTGAAAGAAAAAAAAATCTGAGGGTTTAATGTCACTTTAATTTAGAATCTATTCTATTAAAAAGGCCATATCGAAACCTTGTGAGCATCAGTTGCCTACCATATAACTAATTGGGATTTGAAATGTTTTAGAGTTTCTTGCACATCTTGAAAAATCTCCAAAGAATTATCAGTGAAACCTTTTGCATTTTCCTTGCGTATTTGATAATACCTCTAAATGTAAGAAGTACAAAGTGAATGAGCTGTAGGTTTGTGGTTTTGTTAAAAATATTAAATCAGATGTATGCTTTTTCTAAATTGTATGTTTTTCCACTATCTGGCTATTCTAGGCTTTCAGATCACACAAAATAAAAATAACAACATGTTCTACTTTTCCACCTCTGGCGAGAAAACATTCACAACAGAGCAAACATTCATATTCATGTCTTAGAGTAGCAAAGCTGCCAAAATCTTTAGTCACAGCTGTAAATGTCATGGCAAAACTTCAAAGTAAATATTGAATTTCTTTTACCTGACTTTATACCTGAGATATACTGTATAACAATCACGGTTTAATTTAAATATTGCAATGCATGATTAAATAAGTATGTTTTTTCATAGTTGTGCTTTATGTCATGTTTTTTCAGTATATTTTATGATGCTATAGTCAATCCTTTTTCAGTGCCCTTTTTCTTGTTCTGTGCGTTCAGGAATTTCCATAGCACAACCATAGACCATAGGTCTCTCAGGGTGAGCAGCTTTTCAGGCTTATTTTTTTTATGCTGTAGAATTAGCCCACTGGTATGAAAGAGCAAGGGGTCTATCTATAAGCATCAACAGCACACAAAGTATGGTATTTCCACGTCTTGAGTGCAACGGTCAAATTAACGTAGTTAAGAAAGTGGCAATATTACTACAGTCATTAAAAGAAGGCTTACCACTGTGTGGCTGCAAGCCTTACTGGTGGGTAGGTAAATGTTTTCTATGAATGAGTAACCTGGGGGACTTATTCATTTTCCCTCTCTTTCCTGGGCAGCTAGGCTGCATGTTCTGATAAGGGTCAGGTATGGAATTTGGGGGGGACCCCACACCATTTTTTTTGTGTGCGTGACATACACCTTAAAATTGTCCCATGAATCCATTTCCCCATCCACACTAACAGCATGGATGGAGGAATCTTCATCGTATTTAGCCAGCCATGGCACCATGGCTGCTGGCGCTGCTGGACACTGGCTACATCTGATAGGATCCACCTGGGTGGTGCTTGCAGGACCACCCACTACTTAAATTTTGGCTGATTCTGCAGGAGTTTGGTGAAATTTGAGCAGTCTAATGAGGCCTTTATAAAACTCCTTTTTTTCTTTAAGTAATTAAATAAATCCATAGGGTCTTTTGTGTCTTCAGTCTGTATCTTCCAAGCTGTGGATCACCTTTTTGGGGGGTAAAAAAACAAACTGAGTTTTAAAGCAAATGTTTTCACTTTCTTTATACAGAGGCTTCTAGTCCAGTTTGACTGGTTCTAATATAAAATTACCATAGCCATAACTAGACTGACAGATTCTGGACTAGTTCCCAATCTGTCATTGTTAATTACTTCAATCACGCAATATAGAGCTTTGTGGTTACATTGAGGTAACCACACAGCTTCCTATTAAAAGAATGAGCAAATTAAGCAATCCAGTTGTGGCAACTAGGTGGTAGGAATCTCTCAGAGACCAATGGGTAAGTCATTACATTGATTTACTAATAAGATCAGCCAGACTGGAGCAGGAAAATCCTAGTATAAAGACATGAAGACTATTTGCTTTTTCAATGGTAATTTTTCACAGAAAAAGTGATCATGTGACAAATAAAGAATGAAGACCCTAAGTCCCTGTTCACACCTAGGCATTTTGATGCTCAAAGCTAAGCTCGACAAAACTGTGAATGCTGGAAAAAGTACTTAAAGGGGTTCTAAACCCTCCGTTTTTTTTTTTGCTTATATCTACTTCTAGCAAGCAGTAGATATAGGCAAGAAGTGTAAAAAAAAACAACAACAAAAACGCTTAAAATAATTTTAAACTTACCTCGTTATCGCCGCTCGATCCCGCACTCACCACACAAGCGTTTTGCATATTACTGTGCACATTTTTGAGCACGTTTGTCAATTGACCGCAATGTCTTTCAATCTGCCCACTAAAAAAGCACGTCTTCATGCGTGTGGGTCTGATGGGTGAAAAATTTGCAAAATGCACAAAAACACGCTATACGAAAACGCAAGCTAATATGTGCAAAAACACTTATGCCTAGGTGTGAATTGAGCCTTAGGATCTTAGAGGCTGTTTTTATTACTTATCTTATAAATTGATATATGGAGAGAAGCAGGATCCATATCAAGTAGTTTTTTGCTGCCTGCCTCTTTGGAATATTTCTCTTCCTGTCCTGGAGACACAACAAGGAATCTCTCAAAAATGAAGAGAATTCTTACCTCAGTGAGTTGTCACAGGTGCCCCTAATTAGGATTTTTCTCTCACTTCTTGTTCTGGGTCCAACTCTAACATTTTAGTTTACCCTTGCTTTCTGTCTCAATGACAATGGTCACCCGGACACACTGTGGGGTGAGGTTCCCAAGCAGCAATAACAACTTGACAAACGGTCAATGTCTACCTAAACCTGAAAAAGCCTTTAGATACACTTTAATGAGTCACTAACTCAAAACAAGAATGCAGATCAGAAAACCCATAAAACCCTATCCGCAACCTTGTTCCAGGTCAGTGACTAAAAGCAAGGATTGCATGAAAGCCAGGATTTAGAAATTCCCCAGTTCCAGCCTCCATGTTTCTCTTCATTACCTCCTTAAAGAGCAATGGATAGTGAAAGTTCTACATATCTCTACTTGTGTTGCTGGAATATTGAGACACACCAGAATCTTCTTCGTGACTTGGTTGAGAAATGGAGCATGCAACAAAGTTTTTTTTCTTCTGCACTCTATAGAAAAAAAGAACAACATGCTTTCACTTGCAGATTTTCCAACACCACACAGTATATCTCTTTGTGATAATAAGTGTGTCTGATGACAGGAAACACTTTTCATCAGTAGTATTTAAACGTAAGCAAACCAGTTAGTGTGCACAGAGATTGACTTACACTGAGTTACTCAAGATAGATATTTGCACACTTGTGGTGGTTTACATCATCTTTAGGTGCTGGTGACAGTCACCTCGTTCTCCATGGGGCATTGATTGTCTCTCATTCCCTTGTGTCTTCCCACCCTGTCACACAGCCAATTAATTGGGATTATGTCACAAGACACTACCCCCATGTGCAAGCATACTGACTGTCGTTTTCCGAATGCATTGGAGTTGCTCCTTTTCATCTCAAGGCAGTTCAGTGCTTTATATCAATGACAGTTTGCATCTGGGAGTGCTTGCTTTCACTATCATCATCTTCACATCAGTCACAGATTCACAGTGCATTCCATAAACTGCAGTGTTCATGACAGCAGCCTGTCACAAATGTTGCCTGTCACCTCTCACTCAAACCCCAAACTTTCACATTGACAACTCTTATTATAAGCTCTTGCTTAGTGTCAGTGCCAAACTCACTCAAGAGCTCGACCCCAGAGTCTCTATAAAACACAGGTACCTTATCGGATGGGCAGTGAGAAATTCTTGCAATGTGCACTTCTTGAAATGCCAAATGACACAGCTTTTCAGGACACTCTTCAGCTCAGAAGCCTCATCCTAAAATGCCCCATACAAGCAGCCATCTTCCTGCTCTGCTCCCTCTGGATGTGTCCTTCAGCAGGACAGCAAAAATACTTCAGGCCCCCAGACACAAGTCTACTCAGGTTCCTTAGGCCCAGGCTAAGGCTCTTCTTTTAGCAGTACCCTACCCAGGCAGCAGGCCTGTGATGCAAAGACTAGACTCCTCTTAAACTGTCATCCTTTCCAGGTGAAGACCTGGGAGCGAAGACCCTCAGCAGCCCAGGAGGCAAAGATTGGCCAGAGAGAACATATATTTTCATAACATATGACCTTTGTTTCCCCTGCTCTATGTACTGGAGAACACTCCCAAGTAACAGGCAGAAGTAAACAATATTCTGAACTTAGGGTAAACCCATCGAACACATAAACAATACAATAATATCTTAGGATAACTACAAAGTTCAAGTATACAGGCAAACAGGGTGGCTTCATTACAGTGTCAAATATAAAACAAAGAGGGTGATGATGCTAAATCATACTTGAAAGTTAACTTTTATAGAATAGAATGCTATGAGTTAAATGGGGGAGGTTACCTGAAAATTCATATATGAGGTTTTGGATTAGATATCCTATGATAAAATAAAATAGGGAAATAGAAAGCTTCCTTTATCATGTAATAAGCATGTTTAATATGACAGAGGGTCTTTGTGGCCATTGCGTTGCATTTTGATGATATCTGCTGCATTGACTGCTTTGTGCTATGTTTTTTACAACTGCAAAAATGTTTTTCTGGATGTTTCCAAGACTATAACGGCTGATGCACATGGACATATGGAAATACACAATGTAATATGTGGGCTCTTGCTGGCAAAAGCTGAATGTCGGCCCTGGATGAGTCATTCATTGGCAGCGTCACATACGCATAATGACTGGCCTCCAGTCGTTCATGAATTCAGGAATGGCTGAGGTCATTCTGAGCATGCGGAGCCACTGAAGAATTACTCATTCAGGGCGACATGCCTCTTTCATTGCTAGAATGCAATCAGCTTGAGCTGCCTAGCGTCTTTCATTCCCAGGAAGAAGGCGCCTAGAGTCCTTTGTTGCTAGAGTAGCGACCCTGCCATCTGCAGTTGTGTCTCTATTAAATTTAGTGTGTTTATTGCTGGACTGTAACCAGTCCGAGCATCTTTTTTTCTGTGTTCTGCAGGTCTTCCCTAAGCCTGGTGGGTTGATTGATTCCACCTGTTGCTGGGAGGAGGCTCCAACATACAGTGTAGGAGGGTTAACCACAGGTTATGAATATGTATCCAACACCCCAATCCCCAGGAGCAGCTTTCCATAAAGCTCTCTCCTCTGGGGCTTCACCCTTGGCGGAGGCTTGTGTGAGAATGTGCTGACAAGGCCTGACCCCATCCTGTGCCATGTGCTGGGGGCTCTGGGTTACTGCTGGAATGGATACTTGATGGAATCTGGGCTGCAGAAGGGATCTTCTTGCTGAAGAGTATCGCAGAGTAGCTGGTTAGATACTGCTGCCTGGACATTGTAAGATTAATTAATCGTCCATGTATCCAGGCATCATACAGAGGGAATAGAAGCCAGTTGGTGCACTATGAAGATTGTAACTGCTCTTACAGGATCAAAGATTTACATGGCAGCCCTCTGTCTATCAGTATCTATTATTTGGAAGTTGCTGTTATAAGACCTGATGTTGCTGCTGCTACTATTCAGAATATTTTGTCCTCCATTTATGTGCTTTCGGGTATGCTGCATCCCTAAAACCCTCTCTCCCGAGTTTTTTTATTTATCAATAGTTGTAAAAAGTCCCCAGAGACTCAAGCCTGACCAACACAGAAGTTGTCAGTCATGCTGGATCTGGAAACAGGGCAGGTAACTGCAAAACAGCTAGGAGAACCCAAAATGACCAGCAGCTCCTGCATAGGTCATCACTACACTAGGACACAGATGGCTCCTGCTTGAGTTGCCTAGTGTCCTAACTAAATGGCCACATTTACACTGAATGCATGTGAACATTACACATATGTTTGCACTTTTGCAGCATAAATAACCCTGAAATTTGAAAAGCTTGAACACAGCTATGTTTTTTTTTTACGCAGCTGAATGCAGCCACAGATTACACTCGTATGCATGGGCCCATAGCATTTCATGCAGCTGTGTTCAGAAATGTAAAAAAGGAATGTAAATGTATGGGTCTGAATGCAATGTATTTTGTGCCCATGTGCATGAGCCCTAAATCAGTGCTCAAAAAGTTGTAAATCATGTAACTGTTACTTCCTTGTACTATACTATTGTACTAATATAATTTACTAATTTTCTAGTACTTTATACCCTGAAAGGTTAAAACGTCATAGACCTATTTACCGGGAACAACTATTATTTGGTTTTTAAATACCAATGTTTTCCTTCTTAGCAATTAAAAAGCTGTAGGTAAAATGACCTCATTACTTAAGCCTACATATACTGAAAGTATAATAAGCTTCTATTTTCTATTTCTTTGCCTGGTGCTTATTAAGCAACTTAGGATCTCCATCATATGTTGCATGCAGTTGTACCTTTAGCATTTGTTGGCCTAATTTAAATGCATCTCTGACCTAGATTTTGAAAACCAACAATTTTTCTAACCCTTTCACTGCCAGAAATAAAGATCCAGATTCATGTATTATGTAGTCATATCACATTTCTGCCTTTCTGGAGTCTGTGAGTAATAGGCTATTCTCAAGCAATTATGGGGCCTCTTGCCTAAAAAGATATCTATTGGAAATATTCAAATGACAATGCATTAAAAATGTCAGTTGTAGACAGACAGTGGGTTGTCATTATTGAACAGATGGCTCGATACAGTCATATTAATTAATTTTTTTTTTTCTCCAAGTGGAGCTTGCAGGTCCCATGAATTCAGAGCTTATTGAATCTGTGTGCCTGGAATAGTAATGCTGATCCTGTGGACTCTTGAATGTTTTTTGGTAACATTGCACCCGTAGCAGAAGATGGTGCTGGGTGATGTCTGTAGCCTCTAACTGATGGACTTCTTGGGGAATCTTTGGATTTGTATGGCCGAGCTTGGTGACAAATTGCAAACTATGTATGGCACTATTAAAAAAAGGATTTGGTAGCATTATTTGGCTAGAAAAGAGAAAGCATAGCTGGCAATGCGTGCTTTGAGGCTTTATTTGTCTGACTGAAACTTAGGACTTAGCTATCCAATGTGGGACAGGTCAGTGGGATGGGTTATTAACATGTGCGTCAATTTCAGAGTTCCGTAAACAACAGGTTTGTTTTTTTATATAAATAAAGCAAAGTAGAACCTGGATATGGAAAGAGCCAAAATCTCAACATAATGGCTAAAATTTTAATGTTTCAGCTATCTGGCTGTAGTGCTGATAATTTCCTTATTGTACTGGTAGTAAGCTCCTGGGTTTAGTAAGCAATCATTCTCTGGCTATAGTGTTTTTCAATATTTGAAGTTACTGGATTTTTTATTGGCCACTATTTCCAGCACAGTTCTGTTCCAATTCTTCTTCCCTTCTTCTTATCTTAAGTGTTGCTCAGATCTTGCAGAAAATGATACATGATGGTGTACATCTCCTTTCTAAAGACTAGAGTGGTGCAGATAGAATACCATATGCAACATACCTCTCAAGAAAACTGCACAAGCCCACCATGTCACCAGATCTTTCATTCCATCTGCTCAATATAGATTATATCAACTTTGTGTGCGAATCATATGCATGTCATAAATGGGAAAATTACATGAAACAACCTCATTTTTTACATTTATATAATCCAGCAATGTAAACAATAAACTCAGTTTAAGCATACATCAAAATCTATGAGCAGTGGCAGTCAGTAAAAATGTAACTTGACTAGATGGACATTTTCTATTGGCTTGCAGCTTTACCACTAATCTGATGAGCACATGCTCAGATGTTCAAGCACATAGCCAGAACCTTCTTTGCCTCACACAACAGATTATGATCCTTTTTGCAGATACCACATCATAAACCATATTCCTTATGTTGAAAGCTAATAGATGGCACAAGACCCCCTTTCCTACCTGTTTGTTGTGTTAAATTGAAACAACAAATAATAATGTAATTTATCTGTAACGTTACCTGCATGTGATATTTATTTACAAATTGACCATAAATACACAAGCTGTTACTCCATTTCATGATCTGTGTATGCAGAAATCGGTGTTATCTCCATTAGCACAGTAAGCTTTTTTGTTTGCGTTTACACAGCTAGTTGCAAAGTACTTAATAGCCATTAAACATTTACAGCAGATGGTCATATCATTTTAAAATAAGTTCTGGTATACATCTCATTAGCTTTTTAACACTGGACTAGTGTTTTCCTGTTTTGGTCATGTTTCCCCTTTACAAAACCTTGCAGACTGTCTACCATTGGTTCTATAAAACCTACTGCATGTACCTTTCACCTACACTGCAATAAAACCGTTTTATCCATGCTGGTTGTTACTATACAATCTTGTCTAGAGTTTTGCTGAAAAAAACTCCCAGCTTCCTTCTTTATTCAAAGGGCTGGTTCAATATATGATTTATATGTGCTATAGTAGAGACTTGTGTTCTTTAGTTGCTAAAAAAAAGCCAGTTACTACTATAGTGCCAACGAGCGTTTAGACTTTCCCTAAGTCTGTATTTTAATGCCCATAATCACATCCTATGGTCCTCCACATAAGAATGCCTGGGCTTGCTGATAGGTTGCTCAGGCACTGGGTATAGCATTGCAGCATGGGGGCGAAGGACATGCCTAATCTACACTATAAATAGGTGGGGACATTTTAAGAGAGCTTTACACAGTGTTCAATGGACAAAACATGAAGGAAAATGTATGTGCTAAAGCTTATACATTCAGCTACATTCAGCAGCTGTTAATCCTATAGTTTTGTTGTTTCCACAAGTTTGCTTTAAGCAAGAATAACTAACATAAACTCTTTTTGCCGCTTAGCTCTAGTGGTTTATTTTTCAATTATTGGTAAGATGGGAAAGCAAAAAAATGGTATACTCAGCTTGCATAATTGTAAGATGCTTGTATAACAATACTACAAAAGCCATATTACTAAGACTGCATGCACTCAGCACTCTTTTGAAAAAGAACCCAGGTGTTCAGAAGCTATAGAAAGTCTAAAGGTCACAGTTTAGTAACAGTTCCAGAGTGATCAGTTTTGCAAAACAGATCTTGTGCTACAAAACATTATGTTCCCACAAATCCTGATACAAAAGTTTACTGTTCATAAAAGATTTCTGGAACATGTGACTAGACATGTGACTAAGACATGTGACCATGCACATCACCTCAGGGGAGGAAAATGCCCGAGCCTAGCTCGCCTTTTATGAAGTAAAAGGCGAGCTAGTAATCTGCCCTTAGTAAACATGGCCAATGTCAGAAAACTGGGAAAGAAAATAGAAATAACATATGCAAAGAATACAAAGCCTGCAGTTATTGAAAATTATGTGTTTGCAGATTGTCCTTACTACAAATGTCTAAAGGTGTGTTTGTTGTTATTTTAACCCCTTCATGACTGAAGGGGTTAAAGATATGGGTAAAGGTCCACTTTCACTTTTGAGGCTCCTGATTTTCACCAGTTCCACTAATGGTATGGTAATACAGGGCATGATACTTTTATACATGCCAGCCAACAACATCTTGGACCTCAGTCCCTGTGATTCTGTGTCCCGGGTGGTGACCCATGATCACAGTGTCACCCATTCATTAGAGTGATGGGGTCTGCAAGAGGGCAATCCCCGCAAAATTAGAGACAGAGGTTTGGATGGGCCACTCCAATAAGTAAGCGGGTTCTGTGCAGGACTGCTCAGTCACTGGGTGGGCCTAAAGCAGACCGTAGGTGGGGTAAACTGTGTCCAGGGAGCAGGACTGAAATGTTGGTAAATATGTATATATTGGAGCTTGCTTGTGCGCTCAGAGTGCACTTGATGGCATACGCTTCGTGAATAGATAAGAATCTCACCATAAATTATTTTAATGTTTATTTTCCACGTAGAATATAAATCACGCAGTACAAATGTGCACGACATACATTCTGTATGCAGTTAGATCAGGCTTCTATGACTCACAAAGTCTGCCAATAACTTTGTTTGAAAACAGAAATACTGAGTCATACATACAGTATATTGAAAGGCTTTCATCATCCTAAATGTGACGAAAAGCCATCTGTCAAAAAAATAAATAAAAGAAAATAGTCAATATATATAGAGAGAGAAATTAATTTTTAAAAGTGTATATAACAAGATTTACGTCTTCAACAATTGTTTTGTTATACAATATATCAGGTACAAAAAAAATAATTTCATCTTGTTCTTCTAGAGATGTTGGGTTAAAAGGGGAAAACTTACAGGGTTATTCACAAAAGTGTGAAGAGTTTGGAGAAGACAGGAGATGTGAACAATCTAGGACAACATAGCTATACTGGAAAGTGAGCTGAATTGGAGAATTTTTCCAAATCAGCTATTTTGGCCTAGATTGTTCACTTCTCTTGTCTTCTCCAAACTCTTCACCCTTTTGTGAATACCCTGTTAGTATCATTCTCAACAGATATGATGTGCCAAATAGCACAGATGCTTGATAATTATGAAGAAAGCTTCTACCTTTCTTAGGCAGCTCAGTAATTGTTTACTTGTTGGATATGGTATGTCTGTGACCATGTGCTCAGCTGTACACCTGGACATAATCCTAATTATTAAACTTCTGAATTTCACCACCAACAGGATCTCCCTAACTGAGCATCCTACAGCATCACTCCTTGTTGACAAGCAACTTTCTGCAGTGTCCTGGCCAAAGAGAGCAGTGCCAATGGAGCGGGTAAGTGCTCTCTTTAGCGGTCCTGTTGCTGGTGAATTGCCAATGTGACAAGCAGAGATGGATTAAGTTAGAATGAGGCCCTAGGCATGGTAGCAGCTTTGGTCCCAACCAAATGAATGGCACAACAACACAGCAACGCATGTAATGTGTGTTGCTGCACATTACTGTAATGTGCATGTCAATGCAATAGCGTAAATGGGCCCTGACAGCCTAAAAGTGCATCCTCCCTTGTGAAATGGCAGCTTTGACCAATTTAGCTATCCCCTACTTCACTGCAGGAGCATTAAGGCTGTAGCTGGGCCCCCTGACTTCCTGCCTAAGTTGTCTTGTCGATTATGTGGGTCTATTGATGTGGTTATACAGATATCAATAGGAAACAAATACATTGATGAATCTAAATTAGAATCTAAAGCAGTGTCTGTCTGCTCTTCTCAAAGTTCTGGTTTGCTGCTTCGCAGGGGCGTAACTACATATCACAGGGCCCCATGGCAAAATTTTGTAAGGGCCCCCCCCCCACAAAGTAGCCATGCACAATGTTTTTTGATTGCACTACACCTTAATGCAGGACATTGTATTACCATGCATTCTGGTGAAACCAATGACATGAATAGCACTGCCAATACCTACACCATCCCCCCGCTTTGGGTCACGGGAGCACGTTAGAATATATCCTCCCGTGACCCCAAAGAGAGCTATGGGATAAAAAGGTTAGCCCATAGTTTTAACTCTTTTAGCTGCCCTCCCTCCTGCCCCTTGGGTCATATAAGGAATATAGGACCCGAGAGAGGCTTCCCTCAGGGATTTAGCAAGCAACCTTGGGTGTTGCCAAATTCATAAAAAGTATGTCGACCCGTGGCCAATTGGGCTTTGCCTCTATGGAACAGCAAGGACGAGAGCTCCTACCGAAAACACCCATAGCTCCAAAGCCTGGGTTTGAGCAAGAGACATCTTGTGTAAGGCCTCCAAATGGGAGATATGAGACAGAAGCTAGATAATGCGCAAACGTCTGGATTTTTGAGAAATGAGCCTCTCTTAATAAGAAGTCCCTTAATTGCACAATTGTGACCTTCCCAGATTAATAAGGGAGAGGGCGAGGAACCCTGGTTAGTACAAAAGTAGGCCTCTAGCTCAGCTCAGAGCGCTGTTCAAAAATGATTACTTGCTTTTTAATACATTGTGAAAAACATATTTTGCATTCCAATACTTTTATTGTAGGAGTATAAACTGGAAGGATTTGGAAGAATTTAACGTGCCCTGGACAATTGAAAAAGTAGGATTTCAAACAAGCATAACCCATGCTGGGTCTACTATGCAAAGTTTATCCTTGTTCTTTGCTATAAGCTGCATGTAAATATTGCTGAACTTTGCATTTCTTTATAAGCTTACCATCCTTTGGAAGGTAGCACACTGAACAAACTTGTAAATGCACCTCCTAATCCAGATATTCTAAAATCATACACTGGTGCAGAATCTTTTCTACAAGACATATTTCTAGTTTATCTTAAAGAGAAACTCCTCACATTTTTTTATTTTGGAGAGTAGGGAAGTGTTAGAACCTCCATCAGGTTTTTATTGCTGTCCATTAGGGAGATATTCCTTTCTTTCCTCCTGCAGTAGTAATCCCCATTGGGAAATTATGTGAAGGAAAATGAGATGGGAAACATTTTTTTAATAGAGTAAGGAAAGATTAGAATTCAGGCCTTTATTGTTGGCGGTGTTCCAATTAGTTAGATTTTTCTTCACTCTCCTGGGATAACTTACTAAAAATAACTTTACTGGTGGTCCAGAATGCAATAAAAACCTGTCATGGAGTCTAGCCCCCCTCCAAATAAAGCTTTGGCTGGAGTTCTGCTTTGAATGGGAACATTATAACAGACTCAGTGAAAAAAATATGTTCTGTTATATGTGGTAATTTTGTGTCATCCCATCCCACAGTGCTGAACATGTGAGAGGTAAAAAATACATAAATACAGATTTCACAGTACAAATGTAGATCTGTTTTCTGCATCTCAGCCCTTTATCCAAGGTCTTTCCACTCATGGGGCCAATTGAGGCTGCCAACCTACGTGGCACTCATGGAGGGCAGTGAGGCCGGAGTGTCCATACTGGAGCCTCTGTGCTCATCTCTGTGTAAGTTCATCCCCTAGGCCATACAGTATCATTAGTTGTTGTGGTGCAGATGGCCACCTGTATCCTTGCAGCCAATTATGCTGTGTGGTTGGCAGTCAGCATCCTGACAGGCTACAATGGAGGTGGACGTCCTCAGGCAGCATCAGACCATGGCATGGCCTTGCATCGATCTGTGTAAGTAATTCAGTGGAACATGTAGGAGTTGGAGGTTACTCTTTTTTATTGGTAGGCACACCGATTCCAGAATTGCCTTTCATGTATGTCTTGTTTACTTTATGCAACAATTGTGAGATTTCAGTAAAATAGGAGTTGGGTCATGAAGCAAGGGAGAGGGTTTTGATCTTAATATAGTTAATGGAATTTAGTACCCTGTAGGTTGACATAAATCCCATTCATGTATTTGAGCAGACTTTTAGGGTGCAACCATGAGGATAGATTTAGGGCCCTTTCACACTGCTTTGCGATCTGGTCTGCCTGTCAGATTTTTAGTTTGGATGCCCAATGTTAGTTTATGGGCAGCCAGAACTAAACAGACAGGCGTCCATTTATATCCAGTTACACCAGCTCTGGCCAGGTCCAGAAAAACAGATCAGAGTTCAGCTTCAGTAGACTTGATCGTGCCGGATCGGGGGTATCCTGATATAAACATAGATGTCTGTTTACATCTGATTCCCCACAGACCAACATGGGTCCGGTGACATCCATTCTGATCAGGGGGGGACCCGTGCACAAATCCCCTCCTGATTGGACCATGTGAAAGGGGCCATAGAGAGTGAAGTTTGTGCATATGCTTCAGGGTCACAATGAAAAACTGGTAGTAGAAGTGCAGACAACACTGGCCAGAGACCCCACTTCAGGAGACAGGTAAACTATTTCCCCCTTTTTTTTTTTGCCATCAACATAAAAAATAATACCCCACCCTTCTCTGCCCCCGACATATAAAATAATACCCCACCGTTCTCTGCCCCCCCACATATATAATAATACCCCGCTCTTCTCTGCATATAGTGCATGCATATACGCGCATACGCCCATATACACAATATACAATTTTGCTCTTGCGTTGTGTGTGCATGAAGCCTTAACTGAACAAACTGAAGAGAGAAGCTGATTGGTTAGGGTGCACAGCTGTTCCACATTCTGTCTGCTGCAGTTTTAGTAAATTGCCCTCAATGTTATTAGCAGCTGAATTTACACACTGCAAAATGGTGAAATTCCATGAAGGTATGAAAACACTCTAGACACGAAAAGGTTAATTATTGCTTACGATCTCTTTTCTACTGCTTTAGTGTTTTAAATTAGGCCTTATATAAATTATATGCTGTGATTCCAGTCTCTCTTTTGCACTCATCCGGAAAGAAATGCCATATTTTAATAACTGTGTATTCAGCTTAGAAGCTTCTGGTTTCTCCCTTTTTAGCTTATTAGTCTTTCCTTTCTTTTACTTTGCAATAAAAATGTCTTCCTCCTGACAGGAACGCACACTATAAAACAGCTTTCCCATAATGCTTTGCCGGATTTTCCTGACAGTTTAAAAACTTTGACCTTCATGACCCACATCGGGAATGTAATGATAGTTAAACATGGCAGCATATTGCGTAGTGTGATTTTTGAAATAACAGCACGGTAGCAAGCAAAGAAAGCCTTATCACATACAAAATAAAATCACAGGAAGATGACAGTTTATTGAAAGGGAGGAATAATAGGAGCTGGGCTCTTTTTGTTCCTGCTGGTGACTCATTCTGGTTTGTAAAAAAAAAAAGGTAGCGTGGAAAGCTCTGTAATAGCGAGAATGAAGTGATCGCACACAAATAACCGAGCCTCTCATTTACTGTCCTGTTCTGCCTTTCTCCTGCTCATTTCAGGGCAGGATGTCTCGCAGTGATACACAAGACATGGCGGCTGTGATCTTCTTCCAGATGAAGCTCAAGCTGTTGGAATAAGGAAGATTACTTAAAGTAGGTCATTGCTAAAAGAGCCACAGTGGGTTTGAAAAGTCTGCTGTGGAAATGAAATGTTCTGGGTCATACTACTAAAAAAGGCTTGCTGTTTCCCAACTTGTTTTGTGACTCATCCTGCTCACCTGATAACAGGATTCACAGCAGCTCAATGCTTGTTATGGCATTCGTCCTCTAACTGCTCTTTTCAAGGGTTCCTGCAAACAGTCAGCTTCATTTCTTCTCATTGTCTGCTTTAGACAATTCATCTTTTTACATATTTTGTTCCTTTCTAGTCTGTATATATATATATCACGGCTTGTTATAAAAAGTTGGCTGTGAATCATGAAAGGATGACTTGTATATAACTGCCCACAATTCATAGGGGTTGATTTACTAAAGGCAAATAGGCTGTTCCCCTTTGGCACTGGTGGAACTACTAGGGTCGCAGCAGTAACATGTGCGACCGGGCCCTGGTGTTCCGCCACTTGGGGGGGGGGCAGAAAGGAGGAGAGCCCGGCCCCGGTCCCAGCCGGACAGCAGCCGGTCCCAGTCCAATTAATATTGATATACAGTAGTCCCCTCTCTCCCCCACTGAACTGACAGCAGAAGAAAGGGGACCATTTTACCATTTTCGGCTGCCGAGGAGGAACACGGAGAGCTGCGACAGCCGACAATTAAGGGGTCTATTCACGAAGCAGCTGAAGGATCTAGCCATAGCTTCGGCCGATCCTTCGGCTAGCTTCGGCTAGCTTCGGCCCCAGGACCCCTTCGGTTCAGTAGAACCGAAGGGGTGCTGTAGGGGCTATTCACTATAGCCCGTACAGCTCCCGAACGTGGCCGAGCGGCTCAGTCGAGCCGAATGCATATGCCTTGGCTCGGCTGAGCCGTGCTGAAAGCCGAAGCTGGCCGAGCGGCCGGCCATTGGCCGGCCGACAGCCTGCTTCTGACAGCTGGGCGGAGCCAGCCGTGATCTCACGTCTGGCTCCGGCCACTTTCAGAGAGATCAGCGTCCCTGGTTGCTAACCAGGGACACTGATCTCCAAATAGCTGACTCTCCCTGGCACCCCGGGAGTCTCCTGCTCCCGGCCG
>NW_017306807.1:1296886-1297211 GCF_000935625.1 Nanorana parkeri
CCGCCCTGATCTGTCGCCTGCCTCCGGCCACTGGCAGAGAGATCAGTGTCCCTGCTAACCAGGGACACTGATCTCCAGACAGCAAACTATCCCTGGCACTCCGGGAGTCTCCTGCTCCCGGCCGCCAAGGAGAGAAACACTGCTTTTTGTCTTTTTTTTATTTTTTTAAAATAAATTTAAATACATTTTTGGCCATATGAATGCATTGCTAGATTCCTATTGGCTATTTCAATTTGCAATAGCCAATAGCAAACTAGCATTGCACCCGCCCTCTGATGCAGTTCTCCATCAGGTCCACTACTGATTGACAGCAGCACAGGGAGGG
>NW_017306807.1:1297227-1318374 GCF_000935625.1 Nanorana parkeri
CAGGGAGGGTACAATGCTAGTTTGCTATTGGCTATTGCAAATTGAAATAGCCAATAGGAATCTAGCAATGCATTCCTATGACCAAAAATGTTTTTTTCTTTTCTATTCTGACACGGCTGTTTCTCTCCCTGGCGGCAGGGAGCAGGAGACTCCCGGAGCGCCCGGGAGAGTTAGGCTTTTTTTTTTTTCTTTGACGGTAGCAGCTGTGTAGTGCTGACTTTTATTATAGTCTGGGAGGAGGGGGGGATGTTGGTTGTATTCTGCAGTGCTGTTTTTTTAATATAATGCATTGCTGGGACTTGTAGTTCCACATAGCTGCATTGTTGGATGATGATTATACAGAATATGCAGAATAGCACCAACTATGTAGGACTACAAGTCCCAGCAATGCATTATAAAGGGGGGGATGTTGGTTGTATTCTGCATAGCTGACTTTTATTATAATGTATTGCTGGGACTTGTAGTCCCGCATAGCTGGTGGTATTCTGCATTGTTGGATGATGATTATATAGCAATGCAGAATAGCACCAACTATGTAGGACTACAAGTACCAGCAATGCATTATATTTTTAAGTAGGGATACACCACTGCCAATACTGGGCATTTTCACAAGTACTCACACTCGTGAAAATGCCCCGATACTAAATGCAGATACCGGTGCTCTGTCGAGAACGCCAACGTAGTCGAATTTGCCGACCTCAGCATCTGCGCTTGCACACAGACCAGTATTATCGAGGAAACAGGGATTTACCTACAAAGTATTTTGTTTAAATCGTTATTTGTGACTGTTAATAATATTCCATCCATCATTTACTGCCATGGATAGCATCCCAGATAGCAAGCAATTAAGCTGCAAGTTTGAAAATGACTTGCTAGAGTATTGCAGACTTGCCAAGCTTCACAATTTTGTTGCACAATTACAGCAAACTTGCATTGCAAGTCTCCATATCAACATGCTTTGCAAAAGTGATTTACACTTGCAGAGCTCTTGCTAAGACCTGCAGGACTCTTGCTGTAGACAGGGCCGGATTTGCTCTCCCTGCCGCCCCAAGGCCAGGTTCCGCAATACGCCCCCCGCCAACCACCCCCTCTCCCCATCAATGGAGAATGGCAGCGGGGTTAGTTTACATTTTTTTTTACTGTTTCTTAATTTTTTTTACTTTTTTATCACTATTTATTTGTTTATTTAATTATTTCTTCTTATTTTTTAAATTTTTATTTATTTTATAATTTTTTATCAATTTCATTTTTTTAGATTTTTATTTATCTTATTTACTTTTTTATATTTTTTTAATCTTATTGTTTATTTTTTATAATTATTTTCTTATTTTTTAATAATTTGTTTCTTATTTTTTTACTTTTTAATCACCTTTTTATTTTTTTATTTCATTATTTCATATTATTTTTTTTCATTTTTATTTATTAAAATTGTTTTAAATCAAATTTTTATTGCTATCACACAGGAGATAACAAGCCTCTGTGTGATAGCAATTGGAGGTGACTGGTTCTCTTTATTGACCCTGTCACCTCCAATACAGGAGTTCTAGCACAGTACTGTGCTGGAACTCCTGTGACAGATGAGAGAGGAAGAGCACAGCTCTTCCCTCTCACTGTCTACAGTCTACACGGAGAGGCAGGGCTACTTTTAACCCTGCCGCTCTGCTACTTGCAGTGAGGAGAGACTCGGCACCGGAGGACGGAACCAGAGGAGAGAGGTAAGTGCAGGGGAGGAGGGGAGGGGAGGACGGACCGGCCGGCAGCAGACTTTTTACATGTCATCTCGGTGACATCGCCGAGATGACATGTAAACGAAGAATTGGCTTCCTCATTGCGGGCGCCGGCAACTTCCCCACAAGGACACCGCTGCCGCCCTCTGCGCCCTGCCGCCCCGAGGCCGGGCCTCGGTGGCCTTGTGGGAAATCCGGGCCTGGCTGTAGACCTGCCAAGCAAATTTGCTACAAATTCAAAAAGTGTCAACTAGAACTTGTGCTGCAAGTGTTCTGCAAGTCTACAACTTGCCAGGAATGTGTGCAGCAAGTTAACAAGAATTACAATTTAACCCTGACACAAGTTTGTGGCAAGTTATCCTTGCTATCTGGGATATTATTAACGGTCAGAATGGACAAGTACAAACAAATACTTTGTAAATAAATGCCGGTTTCCTTGTTAATCTCGTCTGTACGTAAGCGCAGATACTAGGTCAGCATTCTCGACAGAACACCGCCACTAAAATCTTAAACAAGCGGCTGCCTCAGGTTCCGCGCTTGCTGGGGACCTCGGCAGCCTTCCTGTTACCATGCGGTTCCATGGCGGTTGGGGGAGTCCTTCATGGTTTCTTGCACCTGGGCCTTGAAGGTTCTAGTTACACCTCTGCCCTTTGGCTTAGGGAATGAGTTGAAATTTAACTTTACAAAGAGTACCTACTCATGTGCAAGGAAAATAAAAAACAAACAAACAGTAATTTTGCTTGCACATGATTGGATGAAAGAAGTCAGCAGAGCTTTACCTCCTTCACCAAGGTAAGGGGAAACTTTCCCTGCAAAGTGCAAATTCCTTTGTAAAGTAAACAGCCTATTTGCCTTTACCCTAGTGTGTACAATAAATCCCTTTTCTGGATTTTGAAAGAAGCAATAGCCGGGACGAAGCCCTGCTCACGGCACTAGCGTTTCTACATGGCGCTGACAAGTATAGGAATTTTCGACTAGGTGCACTAGTGCCGGGTGAATGGCATCTGTCTGGCTATACAACATACTTACATAGTTAGTTGCATTGTTAGTCAGGTTGAAAAAAGACACATTCAAGTCAATTGAGTTATAATTTTATTCTAACAACCCTATAATCTTTATTCTTTTTTTAACCAAAATTTTACATTTTAAGCTAGAATTATAGAATTTATTGGGTAGAACTTTTATACATGAACCCCATACTGTTTGAAGGAGAAGTTTTGGAAGAGTAAAATGTGCTCTTCCCAATACTTAGAACTGGCATGTGACACTTCCGCTGTCACACGCTGGCTCTATAGCTGGAGGACTGAGTGATCACAAACAGTTGATCGCTCAGCTAATACATTCTCCTGTCAGTCAATGCTTCCCCAGGGATTCGCCCCTCCCAGCTAGCTCTGGCTCTAGAGAGGCAGAGCCAGCTGTCAATCAGGCAGTGAGGTGAATCCTGACAATTTTGCCAGGCTCTTCCTGGCTGCAACACTTCTCCGCTCTCTAGCATATAGCAGGCAGTAGGCCGCTAGATGCTGACTGCGGGTCACAGGAGTACATTAGCTTTGCCCTGATCCGCACAGAGACAATTGGTACTAACTTGTAAACTAAACTAAATGTAAATAACATATAACATAACAAAATGTACAGCTTTAGATAGATTTGCAAGTTTTGGGTTTATGATACTTTAATTGGTATCAGGGACAAGGAAGAAGAGATGTGTTTCCCCCCTTCCTTATCCCCTTACACCTAAAGCCCTCTCTCCATACAGCCTAGCACCAAGCAGAATTAATTTGAACAGCTGGAAATTATAATAGGCTTTAGCTGATATAAAGGGATTAGCTAGCTCATATAGTGGCATTAAACAGTTTTAATAAGGAACTTGCATGAATTATTGATGTGCAAAGTTAGCAAGACTGGAGACATGACAATGGAGGGACAGAGGATGGCATAGGCATACTTTTTATATTTAATTTACTAAAATGGATAAGATGGTAAAATGAGTGAGGAGCTACCATAACAAAGTATGAAGAAATTATAGTTGCACACAAAACCAGAGAAATAGTTACAACAAAAGAGCCCATTGGTAGTGGTATTAGTATTAGTAGTATTCGTTGTTTTGCAAGAAGTGTGAAAATGTCAGGGGTGTCAAACTGAATTGAATTGAGGGCATTATGGTTATCCTCAAAGGGCTGGTTGTATCTGTAAGACTATATAAATGTGCCTACCCCTTATTACATTAAATAATTGCCTCTGCAGTCGATTATTACTGGTTTTAATAATAACTTAATAACTAGCTCTGAAAATTGAAGTCTAAGAAAAATAATGGCAATTAGTGTAATAGTGCGGACTCTCAGGTGGGATGTGCGTGGGCTGTGCGGGTTCTAAGTTGGGCTGTGTGGACTGTCAGGTGGGTTATGTGGAATCTAAGCTGGGCTGTACAGACTCTCGGGTGGGCTGTGCAGGTTCTATGGTGGGCTGTGCGGACTCTTAGGTGCCCAGATAGCAAGCAATTGAGCTGCAAGTTTGAAAATGACTTGCTATACTATTGCAGACTTGCCAAGCTTCACAATTTTGTTGCACAATTACAGCAAGTCTGCATTACAAGTCTCCAGACCAGCGAGCTTGCAGAGCTCTTGCTAAGACCTGCAGGACTCTTGCAGTAGACTTGCCAAGCAAATTTGATACAAATTCATAAAGTGTCAACTAGAACACGTGCTGCAAGTGCTCTGCAAGTCTACAACTTGCCAGGAATGTGTGCAGCAAGTTAACAAGAATTACAATTTAACCCTGCCACAAGTTTGCTATCTGGGCGGCTGTGCAAGTGTGGTTGGTCTCGGCAGGTGCGGGCGTGGGTCCACAGGAAGGAGGAGAATTGCTGCCGTCGCTGTAAACAGGAGCAGCTATTCACAGGAAGGCTGCCAGGACCTTGCTGGGGACCTCGGCAGCCTTCCTGTGAAGTCCAGCGCTTGTTTACAGCGCTGGCTTTAGTATATAAATTTAAAGAGCCGGTATGTGATATCTGAGGTGTGAGGGCCACATGACATGGCCTGGCTGGCCAGATTGGGCCTGCGGGCCTTGTGTTTGACACAAGTGCTCTATGTACTGATACTGATTCTGATGCATAAGCAATAACAAAGAAATATGTTGCCTCTCTGATATTTTCATTTAGCATTAAAAAATATATTGAAAATCAAAGTGAATTTCAGAACTCTACTAAGTCGAATGCTCATTCCTGTTCAGTGACTCAAAATGTACTGAAGCTATTAAATTAGCATGTCAGCCAGGGAACTTATATTTTTAGAATGGCAGCCTCCATACATCCTTACTGCAGGTGTTCTTTACCATGTTAATATCCAGATTAAAGGGAAATTGGCAAAGCAATGTACTGCTCTTAGACAACAACTACAACAGAGAGATCCCTTTTTTTCAGATATTTGTCCCATGTATGGATAGCTTTAGACATTGCATTAAATAAATTGTGAAAGAAGAATGGCACATAAGGGAAGTATTATTGTTTGCACTAGGGATTAAAGGGATCAGGACACAGGTGCATCACGACTCAATGATTCAGCAGCCAATGTCCTTCTAAATATACTTTTCATTGCAGTATTTCTCATATTCCAAAGTCTAGCCTCTTTTCCTCTTCTTTCAGGAAATTATAGAACTGCAATAGAATGACCAATATATTCTCCATCAAGAAAGGGTAAGGTGTGTATGTCAAACGTGACCTGAAGAATGTTCTTAAATCAGTCCCTTGCATCATAAACCAAGAAATTCATCAGGAAAGAAGAACACAATAAAGTTCCAAACAGAAGTGTGTAAATTATGAGCAAAAATCTTAGTAAATCTTGTGTCCTTTGTAGAGTTCTAATCAGCATCCTGCTAGGATTGGCGAAGTATTTACTCAGGCTTGTTCTTTATTTATGCTGGTGAGGTTTTGATGTTAACAACGTGGCAGTTGTATTTAAATATTTTGTATACTAAATCACATCTTGTAGTCATGTCTCAGTTTTGTTTTTGCTCTGCTGCAGATAACAAAGAAAACAAATATTTATTGAACAATGTATAATAGTTACTACACAGACAAAACAACCTACTTGTTCTAGTGAAACAACCTTTTGGTTTTTATGATCCCAGTTATCTTATCTTCATTAATACTGTTTAAAGTTGACACAATACAGTATAATGTTTGTCGCATATACTAATCTTGTTATTCTATTGTACCAAAAGTAAAGTATTCCATGTAGACTTCCTAAGATGTTCTGAACCACCTGACACAATATTGGAATACTCCATATCATGAGTCTACATCTCATTCTTTCCTGCTTGGGGATGGGATGCCTGCCTACTTATGTTACATGCGATAAGGCATCCCTAGCAGACCTGAGGATGTAGTTTTGCCTACCAATTTACTTGGGTTTTCCTGTTTCTTAACTGTCTCCGGGCCGGCCGTAGTAAAAAAACGGCCAGCCAGGAGCTCTCTAGATCTGAGCGGGCGTCTCTAGACGCGCGTGAGCGGGAAATGGCCGCAATTTAAAAACGGGCAGCAATGTATTTACTGAAAAATGGCCTGGCCAGGAAGGGGGTCTAAACACCTGGTCTTGAAGTGGTTAAACATGAAAATATGTCATTTTCTTACCAATATCATTACATGAAAATTAGACAAAGACCAATAAAGGTCCCATGACCCAAAGCTCAGTATATAGCAGGCTATTGCCCGCGATATACTGAGAGCACCACAGCCAGGACGGATCCCGACAGTACTGTCCTCATCCACCCAGCTGCGTGAGTGACAACTGGCTCTGCCTGTGTAGAGGCAGAGCCAGCTGTGCCCACCCTCTCCACTGTTCGTTCCTCCAATCAGCGCTGGAGGATCAGAGAGGGGAGGGGGGAATACCTGCGGGGAGCGGTCACTGACAGTCGCCGCTCACTACAGGGAGACAATCGGGAAGTAAGCGGATCGGCTGCATGTTTTTCTGCTCACTTCTCGATCAATAGAGCCGACCTGTGACAGCTTCTTTATCACAGGTCGGCTCTAACTATTAGGAGGAGTGGAAATCACTCACTTCATAGTTCTCCTTTAATATATTTTTTCAGTTCAGGTATAACATATCATAATAATACATTATGGCTTCTAGATGGAACTAAACACTTATTTCCTATGCTCCTTGGCTCCATCTAGTGGAGTCATTAATATGATGTTACATTTGATCTGGTAAACAAATATATTAAGGACATTAGTTTTTGGCATTATTTGCCCAAAACAAATTCTCATAGATATTTGCAGGGATAATTGTTTATAAATAGACCCCTTAAGTGTAATATGCCCAGCGCTCTTATAAATAGACCCAGTGCTCTTCAAAGGTACAACTGGAAGTCAATAAGCTACCTAGGCACCTTGTGACCAGGAAATACTGGGGACCCTTTTTTTGCTTTGTAATCAATGTAATTATTTTGTAATTTTTTTTCTATTTCTGGCTATGTTGTGGGACTACCTATGAGAATGTACTGCGTTCACTTTTAAACTCTAGGTCCACTTTAAAGTGGCCCTTTTTCCAGCTAACAGTCCCTTAAAATCAAAGAAGCTGATTACTGACCTCTGTGGTGGGTATCTTCATTCTTTTGCAACTTTTTTAACACTTCCAGAAACCATGACATTCAGGGGGGCACATTATCTAGCACACCCAGACTAGTTGGCTAGCAGCAGTGTTTGTAGCTCTGCAAGACAGTGACAATCTCTCTCACCACCTGTTGAAGAGGTAAAAATTCAGCTTCTTCTATTACTGCGGGCAGCTAGCTCAAGTTTTTTAGACAAGTAACAAGTTGAAAACAATGCAAACAGTCTATTAAAAACAACTTTCTGTGTGACTGCCTCAACTGATTGCTGACAGTCTCATTTTCCGGTCACCTAAGATAGACAATCAATGAACAGTAAAGAGAATGCATGTTCTATCAGCTGTACCATGTACACATTTGTTGAAGGAGGACACATCCATTATAGGAGGCAGTATAGCTGAAAGCAAGTTAAACGTTATTCATCCACAGAAATGTAGGGAAAGGGTATGGCCCCTTTCAGACTTTCCCATCAGGTCCGCCAGGTCAGTTTTTCAGGCAGATCTGATCAGTTAGCCTTTGGGCAGCTGGATCTAAATGAACATCTGTCCATTTACATCCATTTACCTCTGACACATGGCCAGGTCCTGAAAACCAAATGGATCCATGATGGATTGGGGGTAATTGATTTAAACAGGCACATGTCCGTTTACATCCGATTCCCCATAGACCAACATGGATTTGGTAAGTTCAGTTTTTTCCTCCATTGTAAGATAGAGGAAAAAAGCTGGACAGACATGGATGTCACAATGGTGACATCCGTTCCGAACTGTTCCGATCAGCAGGGGTCCGTGCAACCATTGATTATAGATTACAGAGCACATATTTTACCATGTTAGTGAGTATAAGTGGATTTCTAATGTAGCGTAGTGGATAGGATAGTGTAATAGGATAATATAATGTATACACTATTACATATTTTTCTCTCTCCCTGTATCTATCTATCTATCTATCTATCTATCTATCTATCTATCTATCTATCTATCTATCTATCTAATATTACAATTTTCAAGCCAACAAAGATTTAACCTTCTGTCAAGGTTGTGCTGAAGACTGAAGTGTACTGTTGTGCTTGTGCAGACATTTAACAGTAGAGCATATCCCTTGAGAGATGGCTAAAGGGTAAATGAAGGTGGTATCATCAGCGGGTAGCAGTGTACATCAACAAGGATAGAAAGATTAAAGTTGAATTCAAGGCAAGCAGCTAAATACACAGTGAAAATATATCATTTAGATCATTTTTACCTGCCAAAGGATTTGTAATTGTGAGCAGCCAGCCTAAAGATGCAGAAACCCCTACTAGACAGTACCGACAGATCTTTATTCTCCATTGCAGTGCCAGTGGAGCTTAGTAAAGAATACTGGGTCAAAACATACCGCTCCCTGCTAATTGGACATTAGTGCTGCAACACCACACTGGTTAGATCATCCCTATTCTATTTCTTCCTACCAGCATGTTCCCTGTCAGCACATGTGGATGCATAAAATGTGATTTGCTCAGAGCTCTGTAAATACACATTTTATGCACTGTCACTAGTTGCATTTAATAATGCATGTTAGACATGTGCGATGCGGTTCGTTCCGAAATTCGTTTTGGACGAATTTTCGGAAATTCGGAGATTCGGATGCATCCGAATTCCGAATTAAAGCTAAGCCGAATACAAATGAATCCGAAATTCTCGATTTCCCGAAATTCGTTATTAAACGAATTTCGTTACAGCAAAACAACATTAGGAAAAAAAAATACAACAGTTACCTTCTCCAACAGTTCAATGGTTAAAGTACAGAAGCAATAGCGTAGAGGGGAGGGGACAGGTTTGCCATTGTTAAGGTCGCAGGTTCTAGTCCCGGGTAAGGTAGTGGGTAAAGATTTTTTTTTTCTTTGCTTTTGAATTGGCATTCTCCTATTGACCTAAATGTAATTTCTCAAAAAAAAGTGTGAGGTTCCCCCCCAATTCATACCAGACCCTTTAGGTCTGGTAGGAATGTTAGGAGGGACCCCCCCCTTATAACACAAAAAAAGTGCGTGGGGTTCCCCCCAAAATCCTACCAGACCCTTAAGGTCTGGTAGGAATTTTAAAGGGGAACCCCAGCCCTAAAAAATGGGGGGGAAAAACGTGGGGTCCCCCATAACAGTCCAACCAGACCTTTGATCCGAGCACAGGCCCGGCAGGGCAGGAAAGGGGGGGACGATCGAGCGCCCCCCCTCCCTGCGCCTTACCAGGCCACGTGCCCTCGGCATTGGGAGGGTGTCCCCATGCCGATGGGGACAAGGGCCTCTTCCCCACAACCCTGACCCGGTGGTTGTGGGGGTCTGCGGGCAAGGGGACTTATTTGCATCGGGGTACCCCTTTAAATAAGTTCCCTAAACGAATTTCGGCAGCTCTACCGCTAACGAATTTCGTCCGAAACTAATTTAATTTCGGACCCGAAAAACGAAACTAAACTAAACAAATTATTTTATTTTTTTTTAAAACGAAACTAAACTAAACAAATTTTTTGCTGGTGCACATGTCTAATGCATGTCATTATTTTACTAATGACTGCAAACCTGTAGTTGGCTCCTGGTCGGCACCCACACTTAGCTTGGGTATCTCATGATTGTAAACTATAGCCAACCTAAAAAACACATGTTAGAGTACTGTTTAAAATGAAAGGAAAACTCCTCTTTATATTGTATTCTATCACCTGAATCTTATCAAATCCTGAATGTTTGTTCTTTAAAATTCTATTCTTCTGTAAAGATTTGCCTACCTTTTTCTCTGTGAATTTACAGGCTATTGCTGCATTATCAGAAACAACTATGTATTCCTATTACAATGCTGATGTTATAACAGGACTTGTATATGCTGTGACTTTAAAGATCTTTATTGGAGATATACTGTATGTGTGCTGAGCGTGACTTTTGTCTCCAGGCATGTTCAGCATTATCATGTATGTCTGTGGTTTTCCCTATTGTGAAGTGCTGAAGAATACGTCAGCTATATTGAAATAAAAGATAGTCATTATAATAGTCTACTAGAGAGGTGCGGATGGGTTGGAGTAGTGAGTCAGTTCTGGATTAATTGATGTTTTTGCACCTGCCTCGAGTTTATCTTTAAAGGTTTTTAATAGTTATTTACATATTCTTTTTATTTAGTATAGCTGGGACAAAAAAAATTAATTTATTATGGTCACTTATATATAAAATAACGGCACATAAATATTTTTTTTATTTTTCCTTTCAGTCAGCAGGTAGAGATATTGACTTCTTTGTTTTCAGTTTCTCCTTACCCCCTGTTATAAAAAAAACATTTTGTTTGCAGAACACAGTAGCATACACCATAATGTACACAAAGACATGATTGAGTCAGAGCAGTGATTCATCCGTCCTACTCCCTCTACCTGTGAATGGCTCTGTTGGAGTTTTGAGATAAATTGGATACTATTGATATATTTTCTCTTTAGAAAACTCACAGTGCTCTGGTAATCCTTTGTCATATAATCTGTATTTATTATTAATATATATATTTATTTTTTATTTATTTAATTTTTTTACGTGACAAAGGATATCCAGAGCACAGTGAGATGAGAAAATATACCAATGGTATCTCATTTATCTCATTGAAAAGTCCAACAGGGCCATTCACAGGGAAAGGGAGTGAAGCAACCAATAACTGGCCACACTAGTTAAAAGCAACATTTCTTAGGCTTCTTTCAGACGTGTCTGGATTTACCACTCCTTTGTAAATCGATCCGCAGCACTAGAACAGCGACTGCTGGGGTTCAGGAGGCGATACTGCTTCTTGCTGAATACCTTTTTTTTTCATTCCAATTGGGATTTTCAATTGCAATACTGCGCCACAACTGTGTACCCACACGGTTGTGGTGCGGTCCAATTAATTGCAATTGTCATGTTTAGCAAGCAGTGTGTGACATGTTTTTTAACATTTTCCATGGCCATGACACAAAGCATTGTAGCTGCATCATGTATACAGGGGTTAGCAGCTGCTATTGTACCTTTTAGGTGGGCGGATATAGGGCAGTAAAAATGCGGATCAACATCCTCTTTTTACTGAGAAACAAAAACAGATGAAACAAGCGCACAACTGGTTGAAGATCACTAGGCGAACAAGGGCTGAGAATTATGGTGTGCAAGCTCTTACTAACAGGGAGAGGAACCCTGCAATTCAATACATATAAAACAGCAACAAGTGTAAGGAGCGCTACTACCTGGAAAATTGACTGTATAATGACTTACAGTTGGAAGGCAGCTGGTGTGTCAAAGATGATGAATCAATGACAGGTACCTGGAGAGAGTCCGAGGAAGGGTGATTCCAGGATACAAAGATGACGGATGAGAAGGCGCTGTGGGGAACCCTAGCAGCACGCGTGTAGGCTGGCCAGGCCTCAGAACGAAGACATCTTCGTTCTGAGGCTTGAAAAAGAGGCTGTGCCTCAAAACGCATAGCCGCCACCGCATAGAGAGCCCCCCTTCTTTGTACAGTGTCCATCCACCTAGACTTCTTCTCCCATCCAAGACTCAGTCTGTTTTGCGTGACATCAGCCTGTACGCACTGAACACAGCCATCCACAGCCGCTCGCGGCTCTCCCTTTCCCAGCCGCCGCGGCCTGGCCTGGCCAGCCGTCATCCGTCACCTTTGTATCCTGGAATCACCCTTCCTCGGACTCTCTCCAGGTACCTGTCATTGATTCATCATCTTTGACACACCAGCTGCCTTCCAACTGTAAGTTATTATACAGTCAATTTTCCAGGTAGTAGCGCTCCTTACACTTGTTGCTGTTTTATCCTCTTTTTACTGCCCCTCTTGCCGCCCATCTGAAAGAGGCCTTACAGACACCTCCTTAAGAGACAATGCTTAATTTCTAAGTTTTTTTTAAGCATTAAATGCTTTTCATTGGCACTGAATCTACCGTCAATAAATCTGCTGATTATTATTCAGCAATTTGCTAAGAATGAAGGGGACAAGGTAACTCTTATCATTTCCAAATGAATTGCCAATAAAAGATTTTATTCAAAGTACAGTATGTGCTAATTTGCCTGGTTGATAGCAAATCAATTCATGAATTGTGCCATTTGGTGAGGATTAAGCAGGAACTGGGAATATAGGATTCCAATGTGTCCAATTACTGGCTTCTGTGTTGTTATCAAACAAGCTGGCCTAGGCGGACAGTGAAAATCTTATTGCCCATTTACAGAACAATCAGTGAAGCGATCATAAAACACTACCTACTATATTGTGTGCGGTTTCTGTGGGATTATAGTACTTTGCTGTTTCTTCAGAAAATAAGCTTAGATGGAACAGAACACCAGAAAAGATTGATGGGATAAATTGTAGCAGTAATGCTAATTATACCAGAGTAGAAGACTGAAAAGCTATTTCTTTCAAGTGGAAATAAAATGTGCTAAGCACTGACTCATCTCACAAGAGGTGAACCTGGAGAGATTGCTGCACTTCGCTCTGACATTCTGCTGCGTTCATTCAATGGCATGAATTGCATTTAATACTATTCCTTTATGACAAGGTAGTTCCACTGATTAGTCACTGTGCTACTTAAAGAACTTATTCTTTACATAAAAATGATAGA
Source organism: Nanorana parkeri (assembly GCF_000935625.1). Taxonomy (NCBI): domain Eukaryota; kingdom Metazoa; phylum Chordata; class Amphibia; order Anura; family Dicroglossidae; genus Nanorana; species Nanorana parkeri. The sequence continues at coordinate 1,310,145 of NW_017306807.1, forward strand.
TCGTGATACAGATAGAGATACAGATTTTCTATTTTGTTTGTCAACCTTGTCACGAGAGAAATATGTGGATTTCCATTGCTGATTTTGTTCTGAAAATAGATATTGTCTTACTGTGTTTGGCTTAAATGCTTTCTGAGTGGCCGATCACCAACAAGCATGCGCCAAGCAAGAGTCAGAAAATGTCAGAACTCCTTATATCTATACTTGTTCAGTGTCAGTGAGGTTGATATACTAAAGGCAAATAGGCTGTTCACTTTGGAAGGGAATTTGCACGTAGCAGGGGAAGTTTCCCCTTAGTTTAGTGAAAGAGGTGAAGCTCTGCTGTCTTCCGTCACCCAATCACGTGCAAGCAATAATATTGTTTTTTAAAAATTTTCTTTGCATGTGATTGGGCATTCTTTGCAAAGTGAAATCTCACCACATTTAGCAAGCTAAGCGGAAACTTCCCCTTCAAAGTGCAAATTTCTTTGCAAAGTGAAAAGCATACAGTAATACCTTGGTTTACGAGCATAATTCGTTCCGGCAGCATGCTTTTAATCCAAAGCGCTTGTATATCAAAGCAAATTTCCCCATAGGAAATAATGGAAATTCAGATGATTCGTTCCACATCCCAAAAATATTCATATAAAATGATTACAATACTGTACTGTAATATAATACTGTACAAAATATATAGAAAAATAAACCAATTACCGGTACCTTTGTGGCCGGTGTGAGAGGGACAAGAGAGAGGAGGATTATTGTGTAGGACAACTTTCACTATCACTAACGGAATCACTGCTATCTCTTGACTCAATGGAATCTTTTTCATTTCGTGAAACCTTAACAAGGAATCTATCCAATGTGACATGCATTGTCGTTAAACAGACTCATTGCTCGCACTGCTGCAGCCTTATTCGGGTGGCGGTTCTCTACAAAATTTTGCTCTTATTGCAAGACATTGCTTGTATATCAAGGCAACATTTTTCAGAAATGTTTGCTTGTCTTGCAAAACGCTCTCAAACCAAGTTACTTTTAAACCAAGGTATTACTGTATTTGTCTTTAGTAAATCAACCCCTTATAATGATGATACCCAGTGCCACTAAATCAAATGTGAATCAGCAGCAGACACTCTTAGTGCTAGATAAATCACTACTACAACAATATATTTACATTTATACAGTGAATCAACCCCAGTATCACAGAAAATTGCATTTTTAGAAGGAGAGGGCAGCCTATGTATCAGAGGAGGACTGACTGCTTTTGGCTTGGGAGAAAAATACTACCAACTGGACCTTTCATGTAAATATGTCTGTGTAGGTTATCATTCATCCAGGTCATAGTATATCTGTAAAAAATAAATCAAGACATCTGGACTTGCTGTATTTTTCTTGAAAACGTTTCGCTGGTCATCCAACTAGATTTCTCAATGTCCTGCAAAACGTCTCCAAAACAATACAGCAAGTCCAGCTGACTTGATTTATTTTTGACAGATACTTTCATGTAAAGGACAGTGTCCTGTAGTCAAAGGGTACTATTTATATTGTGCAACAGTTATAGCCAGGTGGAAGGTGGGTAGAGTCTTAAAGTAAACTTGAACTAAAAAAATAAAGATTTATTATGTTTTAGGGGACATTTAGAAATGTCAGTAGTGCCAAAGCAATAACCTGAAGAATGTACCTTTTGTCTTCAATTCCTTCTGCAAAATAGCAGTGCATTTCCGGTGAGTGTATGTAAGGGTGCCTAGCAACTCCCGCATTTGGAGCTTTATGATCATGTATCTACATTGTGAGATCTAATGCACTGCTTTCCTGACTGCCAGTCATAGAAGATTTGGAGTGAGATTTGGTGATGTCACTATGGTGCTGCTCACTGTTGACATGAGGAAGCAAAACCTTGTGCTTTCCAAGATCGCTGTCTATACACAGTGACACAGTGCAGTACAAGGTACGGTAAAGCAGTAATGGCAATATCAGCAGCTAAAGGGAGTCTGTAGACAATACTGGTGACTTATTCTTTATCCTCTACTTGCCTTTTTTGTGGCACAGAGAGTTGCATTTATTTTTAAAGAACATGGAGGGGGGGGGGGGGGGGGTTTTATGAAAACTGGAGCAGACAGAATCTGGAGCAGTTGCCCATGGCTACCAATCAGCTTCTCTCTTGGGAGCTGCTTTAAGGACTTACCTTAAGTGATGCCTCTTTATCCGAACATCTTCTTCCTTCCAGTCATTTTCAGCAGTCCCTCCAGTGCTGGTGCCGGTCTCTGAACCAGCCCAGACTTGCTGACTGTTACTGTCCCGCAGAGTCTGTCCGACGTGCACGCTCCCGGCTGCGTGCATTGACTTACACTGTAGCTCTCCCCGCCGGTGATCTCCACTGCGCATGCGCCTGCACACATGCTCCTGCATGGTCGCTTGAGAAGCTGGATTCTACAGCGGGGAGCGAGCGACGCAGACAGAGGTACGTTTTTACCTGTTTGGTAACTTTTTTTAATGTTCTTGCATTTATCTACTGCTCGCTGGCAGTTGATATATGTAAAACAAAATTGAGACTTTAATGTCACTTTAAGTTTTGAAAATGAAAAGAGAGAAGCTGATTGATTGCTATGTGCAACTGCACCAGATTCTGATTAAATGCTTTATGAGCTGCATGAGGTGACTGGTGCTCTCTGAATATAACATAGACTCACCTAAATAGGACTAAATAAAATACCCTGCCATTGTGACAAATAATCCTTATTATTCATTTTCCTTTAACAAATGAACACAAAAACATTATACAGTTGTGCATTGACACTGACTTCATTTGCAACTCTTTGCATTCAGTAGTATAACATCTTTGAGGTTCAAAGAAAGCGAATGCCCTGCTGGGCTAGGGGCCCAGTCCTCCCCGGTTGGGTATCTCATGATTGTAAACTATAGCCAACCTAAAAAACACATGTATAGAGTACTGTTTAAAATGAAAGGAAAACTCCATCTTTTATATTGTATTATATCACCTGAATCTTACCAAATCCTGAATGTTTGTTAGGGTTGCCACCTTTTCTTCAGGCCAAACCCGAACACTATAGCGCTTCACGGCAATTTGTTTGTAAAGTATACACTATGCATGTATTTTGTAAATAAACGATATTTGAGTTAATCACAACTTGCCAGTATGCCGCAGGTCCCCAGATATGCATTCTGTAGATAAGTGTACAAAGCAGTACCCATATACCTTGCCGCAGTTCTTACCAGATATGCCAAAAGTAACGGGTGCCGGTAATGACTGCGGATGGCGCTGCTCACAACAGAACAACAATACAGATGTCTCCAGCACACCGGCACCAAGATCCCATGTTACTGCAAATCCATACAAAAAATGCAGGTATGCGGCATTGTAATGTTTGAATCATGTGCCCGGGCGGGAGGTGGCCACAGACCCGGGCACATGATTCCAAACCCAGGTTGTACGGGTGAAACCCGTACGGGTGGCAACCCTAATGTTTGTTCTTTAAAATTCTATTCTTCTGTAAAGATTTACCTACCTTTTTCTCTGTGAATTTACAGGCTATCGCTACATTATCAGAAACAACTATGTATTCCTATTACAATGCTGATGTTATAACAGGACTTGTACATGCTGTGACTTTAAAGATCTTTATTGAAGATATACTGTATGTGTGTTGAGCGTGACTTTTGTCTCCAGGCGTGTTCAGCATTATCATGTATGTTTGTAGTTTTCCCTATTGTGAAGTGCTGAAGAATACGCCAGCTATATTGAAATAAAAGATAGTAATTATAATAGTGATGTGCATCAATTTATTTTGAAATGTAAATGTACACTTGCACAACAACAACAACAAAAATATTTTGATTTGTTTGGTTGATCAGTGTAATAATACTTTTCAGTATATGAATATGAAAAAATACTTAGATTCAAATATGATTTGGCTTAAGAGGAATAAAAGAATGGGCCCATGATTTAACATATATTACCTCATGCTTGAATGAATGGGACTTTGGAATAGACAGACATCCATTTTGTCTTTGTCCTTGAAAATCTGAGTGCAATGCCAGAACACGAGTTTAAATTGGTGTGAACAGCTGTTAGGAATGTCTAAAGTGTAGACTTGTGCCCTTTAAAAAAGGATTGAAGGATGCAAAGAGTATTTGTAAGAACATAAAACCCTCAGGGGCAGAGCCCTCCTTACCATCTTGTCTTGATTTGTATTGTGATTGTAATATCTTCCCTGTATTGTAAAGCGCTGCGCAAACTGTTGGCGCTATATACCGTATTTTGCGGTCCATAAGACGCACCGGACCATAGGACGCAGGGAGGTCCGGCGCACCTTATGGAGCACTCGACAGACAGTAGCTTCTGTCACAGCTTCTATGACAGAAGCTGTGACAGAAGCTGCAGTTAGTGACCGCTAAGACAGGTGGCGCTGTGATTACAGCGCCACGGTCTCAGTGATCACACAGAGCAGACAAAGAACGTCCGTTCTTCGTCTACTCTATGGTAATCTCGATCGTCGCCACTGCTCGGTTTTAATACGAGTGATCTTATTAGATCACTCGTATTAAACGAGCAGTGGCTCCTACTGCTGAACTCGATCGCCGCCGCTCGGCTTTAATACGAGTGATCTCATTAGATCACTCGTATTAAAGCCGAGCAGTGGCTCCTACTACTCGCCCGGCGCACGAAACTGCATGTCTCGGGCGTCGGGATTCGCTCCATAAGACGCAGGCACATTTTCCCCCTCCTTTTGGGGGGAAAAAAGTGCGTCTTATGGAGCGAAAAATACGGTAAATCCTGTATAATAATAATAATAATATAAATGACTCAGGACTATTGTAAAGCCCATATTGAGAGTATAGAACCTCATTACGTCAATGTGTAGTGAGAATAGAACTTCCATGTATATGACTTTATAAGGTTAGCTTATAGCTATTTTAAAGTCAGAATATGGATATAAGGACGGGGGATCTTTAAGGAAGAGGCATTACATGGTCGCACTACATATGACATGGGGACCTGGGGACGCTGAACTGTCATTAAACAATGACAACTGGGCGGAGCTGGACGTCATGGCCGGCTCTGCACAGTTGTTATTCATTGGCCCGGGACCTGCTAAAAGACTCTAGCAGGTGTTGGCCAATAGGAAACAGTTCGGCAGAGCTAGCTGTGACTGCTAGCTTCGCCCCAATTGTTTTTTATATCTTTTTAAAAATCTTTATTTTTTTTTTAGATTTAACATTTATTTACATAATATTAAAAAAAATTCTACAGCTTTATTTTTTACTCTTTTCATTGAATTGCTATTCTGCTCTGTACCACGGAGGAAACAAGCAAAATAGCCGCGCCGAATGCCGTTCAGTGGCATTTGACTATTCACTCACTGCCGTTTGGCCCCTATGAGAATAGGGGAGTACTGCAGCGAGTGAGCTGGCGGAGCTTTGGCTCAGCCGATCAAGATGTTGAATCGGCTAAGTCGAAGTCCTTCTGCACTTCGGCTCAGCCGAACATGCAGAGCATGTTCGGCTGACCGAAGTGCAGCGAAGGCAGTTGATGTACAGCTGATTTCAGTCGATGTACGGCTGAAATCAGCTGTACTGAGCCGTAGTAAATAGCCGAGTGAATAACCCTATATGTAGATGAATAAATGTCACCATTTATTCATCTTTATACTGTGTGGCTGCGCCATCCGCAGGTCACTACAAGCACCCCCCTCATTCAACTTTTGTTTTTTCCGGTGAGGAGTGTGACAAGGTATCTTTTTGTTTAACCCTGTATGTAATCACCTTAAGACACTTATAAACAAAGTGCCATTCATACATAATACCTTTTTTTATTTCACATGCCTTTATTTTCATGTGGCTCAAGATATCCTGCAAAGCTAACAGTGACACAGGTTGGTACATACTACAACACATTAGGTGCTTCCAAGTAGTCACCTTTAATTTGTGTGGGTTAAAACTGTAATATGCACCCAATTAAAACTACCCATGAATCTATAAATACTATGAGTAAAATATGTGGTATCCCACTGCCACATGTTACCACAGATGCCACAATGGTGTACATGGCTAGGTACCATCGTGGGTATTACTCCAAAGGACCTCACATTTAGCGATTGGTAAAGGGTGTTTTTTGCTTCCTGTGAATTTAGTGAATATAATTATCTCTAAAATTGGTTTGAGGCTCAACTTACAACCTGACCGTACAATCTCTGTACAATCAACTTTAGATCTACTGAAAGTATGAAATATGAAGGCTCACCTAGTCTAGCCAATAAATGTATATCCAATCATGCATGTTCTTGCACTACACACCTGATAAGTGATATAAAGAAGATTGTACAATCAGAGTGCAACATGTGTGATTACGGTGGTGTGATAAACTGGGCACACATTGTACAATCCCTGTACAATCTTTAGATTAAGGGCCAGTTCACACCAGATGCAGTTGTGATGCAGTCCGTTCAGTTTTTCAGCTGCATCAAAAATGCATCACAATGCTTTCCTATGGTATTTCTTGTGCTCTGTTCACACCAGTGCAGTCTGCTTCAATGCAGCCAGAAAAAAATACTGCTTGCCCTATTTTAGCTGCATCGGATCGTGGTGGAATGCGTCAAACGCATAAAAAATGCCTGCAAACGCATCGGACGCATCTGAACGCACCTGAAATCCAATTTTAAGCAAACCAAAAAAACGCATCAATCGCGGTAAAATTGTGGCAAACCGGCCCGCACTACAGCTCTGGTGTGAACTAGCCCTTATCTAAACTATGTAATTTGTGGGCCAACCTAAACAACCCATTCTATTTATATCAAATCAAGCAAGCCCTTGAACTACATAGTTGGCAATACGTGTAAAAACATTTTACAATTAGACTGTATAGTATATGGTCAGCTTTATTATTTATACATATATTATTATTATTATTAATAACATTATTTTCAAATGTTAATGTTATTTGTGTTGTGAGTCATATAAGCACACAGAGGCTAATCCCATTAGGTAATGGCAATACTGAGGATTAATATTCAGCATTCGCTTTTAAATTTATGACAAGGGTACCATCTAGTGGAAGGACATTTTTTACAACTACGGTAGTTATTCTTTCACTGCTTATTTATTCAGCAAAAACTACTCCTAAATACTGTACATCTATTTTTTTTAATGTAAAAGTTCAGTGAAATACCCTCAAGCAGTCTTTACATAGAGCTGTCTCACCGAATTGATCTGTAAAATGTATGATCTGCTTATTCATGTTGAACTGATATCTGTAAAAATCACCCTGTGCAAACCTTTGGACTTTTTTGGGGGGTTTCTTTTTTATTAATGAAAATGTATGGCTCGCCTACTATGAATTATACCTAACTGAGCCCTTGTTTCTTTTTTAAAACCTATCTCTGAGGGGAAAAAATGAAAAACTCCCCTTGCAGTGGTGCTAACCCTGTACTGCAAGAGATAACTGCTTATTTAGGTCTAGGGGAGCTGTGTAAAGCACTTTCATTTACTTGATCTCCGTTCCCCAAGACAGTCAGTGCTCATCTTGTCCCTCCTCTGGCTTGTGGACTACTCCTTGGCGTCCCGTCCTCACGTATAATGCAGCGTATGTCGACATCAGTGGTATTATGGAGTATAAAGGGGAAGAGGCTGCGGGTGCTAGGCTTGGAGGCTGCGGGAGTGGGTATCACGTACGCAAAACAGGCAGATTTTCCCCCCTGAAGATAGGCTTTAATCAGTGATGTAATAACAGCAGGGAAACAGGTTTTTCAGTGCAGTGATCTGATGCAGGACACTGTTGAAGGAACCTAGGATATATTGTAACCATTTAAAAAAAATCTAAGTTCTCTTTCAAATCAACTTTAGCATTTTTCTTTTTTAAAATCTTGTTGACGTTGATGGGAATGCATGAGTAAAGGTATCAAGGCAGATAAAGGAGAAAGAGCAAGAGGGGACAGCCAGGAGAGTAAGTAAGGAGACCGTCTATAGAGGACTACAGCAATACATTATACAACAATACAATCCCCATCCATAGATTTCTCATCTATTCCTGTTCTGGTAATAACCCAAAATGTGGGATTTGCTTTCACTTTTGGTGATACTAGTCACCATGACAACTAGAGGGGGTGAATCTCTCTAATGGGGACACAGACAGCAAAACAAACTTGATATGTGTTCTTATGCTTCTCCACTCTATCCAAAACTAAACAAATGTTTATGGTTTAGTTTTACTAACAAATATATATTGTACTCACAA
>NW_017306807.1:1318941-1322536 GCF_000935625.1 Nanorana parkeri
TATATATATATATTCTTAAATCAAAATGTATTATTATTATTTCCATCACAAAGTAAAAGACTAACTAATAAAAACTAATCAAACTTCCCCAACCTTAAGATAGTTGGTGTAGGCATGGAATACATAACTCAATAAATGTGATCGCTCCAAATCCAAATTGCAGTTCTGAAAATGAAAAATGCCCCAACTGTTTTGGAAAATAATGATGAAAGTGAATATTTTGCTGGAAGAAGTCTCTTCTGTACCATCGTAGTGTTTTTATGTGTGTTTCCTTTTAGGCCAACCTCACAATAAATTAAATAGTTATAGTAGATGAAAATTAGAATTTTCAACTTACCGTCATTGTTGCTTCAGAGTGCTTTCTGCTTTCATACAAGCCATTGATAATGTGATTATCAGTTCTGTTCAGTTATTAGGACTCCTTGTATGTATCAGGTATTTATACCATTGCTGCGCATCTGCATTTGGCAGTCTCCTTGCTCACCAGTGGTGATTTTAACAAGTGCTTGGCAAACCTCTCCTTTTTAAGGGGCAATACTGATTGAAACGCTGTGTAATAAATGACGTGGTCTGCAAAAAAAACTATTGTTTATAGGGTATTTCTGATTGCTGAGATGAAAACACAATGTTATCAGTGCTACAACACACATATCCAAAGAAAAGTAGTGTGAAGTGAGACATTTGTCACTGATCAAGCCAAACAAAACCAGGGGCGGATGCCCGTGACATATATCTGAGACACTGGTACACTCTGACAAAGGGCTTTCATATGTTGGTCTCAAATTAATTTTACTGCATGAGTCACTGGTACTCTCCTAATCGATTGTTGGGTTTGTCACTAGCTGAATTTACATTTTACGACATGCAGTACATGTGTTGTAGGAACAATGCCATTTGTGAACAATGGATAAAACATTTTACATTTGTTGCAAGGCAGTGGTACAATGTTTTTTTTTTATAACCCTTCAGTACAAGTGAAGACAATCAGGACATCGAAAGTAGGAGTGGAGACCGGGTGACACCCCGACGTGACGTCATCGTGCGGTCATCTCATTGACGCCTGCCCGCTGCCATCTTGGTGATGGATGCCGGCAGAGTAAGGAGGGGACGTTCACCTGGCAGGATGCGGTATGCCGCCCGGCCCGCTCTTCTCTCCTGACACGGTCGGGCTCTCTGTCTATGACCGAATGCCTGACTTTTTAGAGGGGGTGACACCAAAATGACGGTCAGTCATTTTGGTGTCACCCCTCCAATGGTGTCACCTGGGTGCGGGCCGCACACCTCCCACCCCCCTTGTGACGCCACTGAGTCACACTATACACAACACACTATACCCTTGCTTTGTTGCAGTTCATTTTCAATGGCACACCAATGCACACACATAGAGTAAACAAATGAAACCTCAACACTAAAAAGTGAGGCAGGTATGTTTTTGGTTTGTGGACAAATGCACACCTACATGGGCTCTACAGTATATGTTTCTCATGTAAAATGAAGATAGTTTGAGCCATACCCTGAATCCTCAAGTAATATTATAATCGGAGAAAAAGAGAGAGAGCATATTTTTTATTAAAATATAACACTATAACATAACTTTAAACTATTTTATTTGGGGGCTGTTAAACTCTAACTCTATCATTCAAGACAAGCTCCAAGAACCTGAAAATACCTTGACAGAAAAAACAAATCTATGGATCACTGAGATGCCAGTAACCTTACGAGATGATGAAACATCAAGCCGTAAATTAGGGCTTGAAGAGAGGAATATGAAGGGAATGACACTGTCCATTATGTGCAGGAGAGGAGTGTGAAGAGTATGACAGTGAGCAATATGTACAGTAGAGGAGTGTGGAGGGTATGACTGAGGACAGTATGTGCAGGAGAAGAGCGTGGAAGGTATGACTGAGGGCAGTATGTACAGGAGAGGAGTGTGGAGGGTATGACTGAGGGCAGTATGTGCAGGAGAGAAGCGTGGAAGGTATGACTGAGGGCAGTATGTACAGGAGAGGAATGTGGAGGGTATGACTGAGGGCAGTATGTGCAGGAGAGGAGTGTAGAGGGTATGACTGAGGGCAGTATGTACAGGAGAGGAGTGTAGAGGGTATAAATGAGAGCAGCATGTAAAGAAGAGGAGCATGGAAGGTATGACTGAGGGCAGTATGTACAGGAGAGGGTTGTGGAGGGTATGACTGAGGGCAGTATGTACAGGAGAGGAGTGTGAATATTATGACTGAGCGCAGTATGTACAAGAGAGGAGTATGGAAGGTATGACTGAGAGCAGTATGTACAGCAGAAGAATGTGGTGGGTATGAATGAGAGCAGTATATACAGGAGAGGAGTGTGGAGGGCATGAATGAAAACAGTATCTACAGTAAAGAAGTGTGGAAGGTATGACTGAGGGCAGTATGTACAGGACAGGAATTTGGGTACAGTGGGCAGTACATGCAGGGGAGTGCACAGATTATGATATGGACTAGTATGTGTAGTAGCAGGTAGTATGTACTGTACATTGGAGGTTGAAGGATATGACAGCAAGCTCTCATAGGGGCCGAACAGCAGTGAATGAATAGCGGCATTCGGCTCGGCTATTCTGCTCACTACCTCCGTGGTACCGAGCAGAACAGAAAATCATTGAAAGAGTTAACAAAAAAAGTTGAAAAATATATATTTTCTAAATTTAAACAAATTGTAAAAGTAAAATATAAAAAAAGATATTGTATTTTTTAAGTATGATGCCCCTTAAAACCCCATTGACACGTTGATGTGCTTTTGTTGTAAAAATGTAAACAAATAGTAAAAGTACAAAATAAATAAAGATATTTAAAAAAAATTAAAAAAAATAAACATTTGGGTAGAGCTAGCAGTGACAGCTAGCTCCGCTGAACTGTTCGCTGAACTAAAGTCTTCTAGCAGGTCCCAGCCAATGAACAACAAGTTGTTATTGTTTAATGACAGATCAGCGTCCCCAGTAATTTGGGGACCCTGATCTGTCATTACAACTGGGCCGAGCCAGGCGTGAGATCACGGCTGGCTCTGTCCAGCTGTCGTTTGTTGGGCTTATGGCCGGCCTCCGGCGGGTTGTTCGGCCCTCTTCAGCTGTCACTTCAGCTCAGTCGAGCCGAAGTACATGCCTTCAGCTCGGCTGAGCGGCTCAGCCGCCTTTGGCTGCTGTATAGGCTATTGTGAATAGCCCGTACAGCATCCCTTCGGTTCGACTGAAAAATAGGTTACATTGGGTTTTCTTCAATGACAAAGTAGCAGGTAAATGAGAAGGCTCTCTTTTGGACCTGCCCGCTCTTGGGCACCTTCTGGGAGAGTTTGCGCATGTTATTTCGTCAGCTCATCTCGGTTGACCTAGGTCAAGATACTATGGCATACTTAGTCCCTTTGAAGATATATAAATCCTCTTTGACTTGTCACATGTTGAACGCAGCATGCTCATGCATCCCCCTCCTTTGGTAGCAGACATCTGCCCCCACTATGTCTATGTGGCTGAGACAGGTTGTTGAACCTTAAATAACATAGAGCTTTCTCACACACACACACACACACACACACACCCCCCCCCCCCCCCCCCCTGCGAACCGGCAGGGGT
>NW_017306807.1:1322741-1352824 GCF_000935625.1 Nanorana parkeri
CCCCCCCGCCTCTGGAACATCGGAGGTCTATTACTGTCCTCTGGTCGGTTGATTCCTTGTACTTTCTTTTTGGATAGTACCCCCTGGCTTCTTTCAGTTTTTGCTTTTAGTTGTTTCCTGACTAGATGGACTGGCAACAGATCTGGAGGCCTGTGATGCTCCCCTTCCCCTCTATCTGTTCTTTTTTTGTTCCCTTTCCCCCACCCCCTTTTTTCCTGCTTTTCTTAGGTTTGGTCCTGAATAAGGGTACTCTTTATACTTTTTTTTTTCGTATTAAACAAAGATGACCCGGAGATATGCCTTATCAGATTTCCTTTTATCACACCTCATGGCAGAAGTCTGATGTGCACTGTTTTTGGAGGTTTAGGATGTGGCTTTGTTCTGTTTACCGGGCACTTATTCTTTATTTTGTTTGCTCATTTGCCTTTTCTGTCATTTGGCCAGCTGGGCCTCGACCACTTTTCCCTTGATGGTTTGGCCTGTCTCTTGTGTTTCTCTTTCATAAATAAAGAATTTTTTTTTTTAAATAGAAGGCTCTTTGCCTTACAAAAAAAAAATGTTCAGCTTTTTTCAAGTGGAGGGGGTGGATTAGAATGCTGCAAACTTATTTTAGTGTAAACGTCTGCTTTAAGGTTTTCTGTAATGTTTGTATTTGAGTATCTGACAAAGTGGAATACCCGAAAACATTTATGCTATGTTCATTGTTCATGATGTTATTACTGAAAATATACACCCTAAACTTCTGCTTTCTAGACATTGGTCTTTTCTACTTGCACTCTGAATGACAATAAAACACAAGACATTTTGTAACAGTATAAGGTTTATTATAGTTGTGTTGTGATACATATTTTGCACCTTATTTAGACAGAGCGTAAGAAATGATCAAATCTGAAGCATGCACAGTTAAAATACATGAATGGTAGATGCATTACAAAAGTATTTGAATGTCTGAGTGGAGACATGACTGCAGCGCTGAGTTCTATGAGAACTGCAGTGATCGCATCTGGCTGCAAAATCTTAAGCATCTTGTTTTCAGATGATTTACATTTAGAGCTCCTACACTTTAATTCACTCAAGCCAAGAAGACGCTTAAGAGCAGCCTAGAGTGATTTTACTCTAATCATCACCAATCTCAATCTGATCCAAAGTCACCATAACCACTACTATACACAATGTATTTTCTATGGGAAGTTTAGATTATTATCAGGAACTATGAACATCGGAAATTTATTTTTAAATAGTCACCCTGGAGATATTGAAGTTCAAAAACAGCTCTGGTGGCAAAACTTACCTCCTCTCTAGCACTGTCCCCTGCATTATTTACTTTCCACTGCCAGGTTTTCTCATTTTGAGGATATCCTTCATGGACCTATAGATGGGGAACACCATGGTGTCCTGCACTTTCATTTGATGATGCAGAGAGTAGCACAGGTTTCATCAAGTGAGCATTGCATTCTGCATCATTGAGAATTGTTCACCATCTGGAGAACAGCCAGAGGACCCACTTGTCATATGACCCAATTGAAGACATGTGGAAAAGGTAAGTATATAAAAAGAGCAAAAAATACAACAATGGACCTCTGGGGTAGGAAGTAGGAACACTGTGGGGCAGGAGGGGAGAACCCATTGAAGTGACACTAAACTCAAGAATTCAATCTTAAAAATGCATTCATGCAACTTTTAACTAACATGTATCTTATTTGAGTATCTCTCAGCTGTAGATCCTCAAATCATCTGAATTCCTGCTGACACTGTGCTACTGCTCCACGCTCACTCCCGTGATAGACTACAATCTCACGTTTAGTTCACTAATTTGTATTGAAGTTATAGTCCATCACAGGAGTGAGTTGGAGTGCTGGCTACTTTAAACATACACAGGAAACAAAGGTAGCCACCCTCCAGAAGGAAGGACAGTGTCAGCACCAATTCCGAGTTGATTTCAGGGTCTACAGCTGAGTGATAAACAAATAATGTACATTTTTGTTAATAGTTAGGCCTTGTTCACACCAAATGCAGAGCAGATCCGGTCAGGTTTCTGCACACGCAGTGCAGTGGGTTGTGCCGCGTTTTTGATGCGTTGGGGGCCGTTTTTGGTTAAAAAAAAAATATATTTTTTAGTTTAACATGGGCTTTCAGTGCGTTCCAGGCACTTGCATGCGTTTTGGATGCGTTCCAGAGCAGGTAAAATAGTGCTTGCTGCAGTCTTTTCACCTGCTCTGGAACTGCACGCTGCGATGTGAACTAGAGCCCAAAATACCATTGGAATACATTGGACGCAGTTTTGATCCGGTCTGCAACTGCTCTGCTCTGCACCTGCTCCGCGCTTGGTGTGAACAAGGCCTAAAGGTAATTGAATGTATTTGTAAGATTTAACTCTTGAGTTTAGTGTCACTTTAAGGGCTTGTGTTAATTTGACATCAGATGGAGACGCTTCTAAGATCATTCAGACTCCATTGACAGGTGTATTTAACTCACAGTTGTCTTCCTTCTGTTTTGCATTTGACTGTGGGTCTTGCATTCCTATAGATTTGTATAGGAATGCAAAACCTATCTAAAGCAAAACAAAAAAACAAAAAACAAAAAACACTGTTGATTTAGGCCCTGAGATAAAGATCTGCAGTTTACAGCATCTTGTTTTCATGGAATATCTAATGTGCAATCCAAACATAACATTTTTCTACTTTTGGATAAAGCGAGGGAGGTTTGGAACCTCCATTAGGGTTTTATTGCTGTCTGTATCTCCATTGGGGAGCTTCCCCTCACTTCCTGTCGCAGTTATTTTACGTCAAACAGAACACACTATAATGACAGATAATATAATAATACAATGACAGAGTTAGAGAGTATAGTATGGAACTTTTTAAAGTTGCTAGATACTGTTATCATAATTGCTATAGAAAGCATGCCATTTTTTTTTCTTATGCACTAAACATTAAGCTCAGATTAGAATACAGTGTAGAATTTTAGAAAAAGGACAATGCACAGAATTGACAGTCACCTAACCACATACAATTATCACATAGATAATTATAACACATTCCGATTAGGGGTAATCATAACAATGTTTGTTAAATTCTATTATATGCCAGAGACATTTCAAAATAAACGAATGCTATGTTCACATTAATGGCAGCAAAATTTCATCTGATTTCTCATTCCGCTTGACATTGCTTTGGTGTAAATACACTGCAGCAGCTAGAAGAAAACAAAGATATTGAATTTTTATTTTTAAAGATGTTTATACTTGCAAGATATTTTCACTCCATATTGTGCACAAATAACTGTAATTCTCTAATCTCC
The DNA here is from genome assembly GCF_000935625.1 of Nanorana parkeri. Lineage (NCBI taxonomy): Eukaryota > Metazoa > Chordata > Amphibia > Anura > Dicroglossidae > Nanorana > Nanorana parkeri. The sequence continues at coordinate 1,326,042 of NW_017306807.1, forward strand.
ACTGCCTTCTGTTGCTACTATAGTCTTCCTTACTGTTATATACTTGCAGATGTTCACCCCTAAATATCAGTTACTGTATTTACATACTACAATGTTCCCATTTTATACAAAAAAACAGTCAGGGCTAACACTAGAATTTGTAGGCCCATCCAGAGACTAATAAAACAAGGCTCCCTCTGGGCATTTCAATGAATGCCATAATCCCTTGCTTGGTTTTTAGGGTGCATGCCTAAAACCTTATGGTCTTTATTGAGTTGTGTGTCAGCACTATGCAAAAGGATTAAACAGCCAAAATCCAGCACTTCTGTTTTAGGACATCTACAGATCTATCCGTTCTACAGATCTTCATTGTTACTCTTATAAATTTAAGAAATCATTTCATGCTACTCTTTAAGCTGGTTAACAACCGGTGGACTTTGTGGGCCATGTGGGCAGGACCATTCTTCAACCTCTTTTTTTCTTGGTTTGTGTAGAGGAAGCCTAAACATGACATTTTTTTACTGTTTTCTTATCTATAGCAACTTAAAAGGTGAAAATGCAACTTAAAATGCAACTTAAAAGGTGAAACTAATATATGAGATAGACTCATTACATGCAAAGCAAGATAATTCAAGCCGTGATTTGTCATACTTGTGATGATTATGGCCTACAGCTCATGAAAACCCCAAGAACCCCAAATCCACAACCTCAAAAAAGTAGATTATTACATGCAATCAATAAAACAAGGATTGTACATAGAACAATATCGGACCTCTGAAAAGTACAAGCATGCATATGTACTCAGTACTTGGTTTGGGCCCCTTTTGCAGCACTTACTGCAATTACTTTTGCACGATATTCTAATTATTCGAGTTTCACCTGTACATTGTAAAAGTAGTGATAAGACTTACCATCTCAAGAATAAGATAGTAGGTAAAATTAATAGTAGCAGTGTGACAAGCACTGAGAGAATGCTTGTAATAACGATCATGCCAACACCACGCGAAGCAGGCTTAGTGGTAATATTATGAAAATCCCGTGCTGCAAGACAAAATGTGAACATAAGTTGTTTCTGTCACTATATGTACTTACTGCACCTGGAATCTGCAGAAAATGACCAGCGAAGAAATATATTGCTTTCCATACTAGCAAAACTGTGCCTATTCTTTGCATATTAGAAATATAGTAAGAAATAAAAACAGCAATAAAATGTTGTGTTAAAAAAATTAAAAAATATACGGTATTAAAAATAAAGTGTGCATATGTTAATCTATTTGAATATTAACTGGCGGCTATACATTTTTACTAAATGCTGTGTGGTTACTATAGGGAAAAAACTATAAAGAACTAATTGTGAATATAATTGAAATGAATATAGGGGATGCAATTGTGTGCCACATTTGGGTAGCTGGAGAATCTGCCCTGACAAAGAGACTGCTCTGTATGACTATCTTATATTAGAAAGAATTGTTATGTAAGAGATACTGGGTAGACTATTTTAGACTGTCCTGTTAGAGCTAGAGGCCACTGTTGTTAAAGTCGTTGTGATGAAAGCATAGAGTGGGGCCATCACACGTGATGTCATCACACAGGGTTGGGGCAGGCGCACACATTCTGCAGTAGGTTGGAGCGAGTGGTGAGTGATTTTACTTTGTGGTTTTATTTCTGTTTTAAGAAATGGTGTTACACTATGATCCCCCTCTCTCTGTCTATTATATTTATTGAGGGAGCATATGCCAAAGCTGGTGGAGAAAGGAGAACCACTGTATTTAATAACAGCGATTGTAAGACCAGCTTATTAAATTAAAGGAGAATTATGACCTAAGGGCAAATAAAAATACCCCTTACCTTGTTTGTAGTAGCATTCTTCCTTTTTTCTAAAGTCGCAGCACATCACAGATAAAATCCTCAAAACCTGTAATAAACGGCCATCTTCAGCCCTGCTCCGAGCTCCTTTGCTCTTAGGGGGCGTTAACCGTTGATCCAGCCCGCCCACAGCTTTTCTTTCAACTTATCCCATTGCTGTGGCCGAGCTTCCTATCATCGTGCACAGCTGTGTTTTGTCAGCGCGTGCACGCTGGCATTTGTGAGCGGGAGGCAGAGTCTGAAGTGAAAAGGCAGCAGCAAGAGACTATAAGAAATAAATGGACTCAGCCTCCCTGCACATCAGTGCTCTTTCCCCTCTCTCATCAGCGATCCCCAGTAATTAGGATGTCAGCGTCACACAGGGGGAGAGAGAGAGGGGATAAAGAGCTATCCCTCTCTCCATCATTTACCAGAAATGGGCAAGTCCATATATGGTGAATTATGTCACTGGGTATCCCTGCAGACTGGCAAGCATCCGATCAGCAGGGATCTCCAGTGACATCATTCATCATATATGGACTTGCCCATATGTGGTAAATGATGAAGAGAGAGAAAGGACACCTTCCTCTCTCTCTCTCTCTCCCTCCCTGCCCTGTGTGACGCTGACATCAATCAAATCACTGGGGATCGCTGATGAGAGAGGGGAAAGAGGGCTCTCTCTTCAGCATTTACTACAAATGGGCAAGTCCACATATGGTGAATGATGTAACTGGGGATCCCTGCAGACTGGCAAGCATCCGATCAGCAGGAATCTCCAGTGACATCATTCACCATATATAGACTTGCACATATGTGATAAATGATGAAGAGAGAGAAAGGGCTCCTTCCCCTCTCTCTCTCCCTGCCCTGTGTGACACTGACATACTAAAATCACTGGGGATCGCTGATGAGAGAGGGGAAAGAATGCTCTCTCTTCAGCATTTACTACAAATGGACAAGTCCATATATGGTGAATTATGTAATTCAGGATCCCTGCAGACTGCCAAGCATCCGATCAGCAGAGATCTCCAGTGACATAATTCACCATATATGGACTTGTCATATGTGATAAATTATGAAGAGAGAGCTTCTGACCCGGGACAAGATCTTCTCAGTGCACTGCAGACTTCACGTGATCAGGCAGGGCAGATGGAGAGGAGGAGGGAGGGGATCAAGGGCTACACAGCAGCGTGTCTGGAAGGCTGGCACAGAGGACGGGGAAGTGCAGGTAAGGAGAGAGCTGCGTGCGCACAGAGCTGCTGCGCATGTCCATATATTCGTGGACGCGGCTCTCAAGAATCACTGTCAGTCACAGTGAGGAAGATCAGTGGGGAGGATCCCGGCAGCATTGTCGGGATGTCTTAGCCCCGCCCACCATCTTAAAGAAGGGTTTACAGGCTTAGGGTGCATTTTGGCTAATACGGTAGGAGTAAATTACACAATTTACTTATTTAGCCCAAGGAATGCAATAATAAAGAAAAGATAGAACCTCATAGTTCTCCTTTAACTGGTCATCTCTATTTTCTGAGTCTATTTCCATTGGGGTCACACGTGTGGTGGTGGAACAGGTTTCTGTCTGACGAAAAGAAACTCCTCCATATGCTGCACCTTGATTTACACTGCTGAGGATCTGTATCTTATCTTTATTGTTGCACTCCTAAGAGTTAATCATTTGGAGACGGGACAGCACTGTGGAATTGCACAATATAAGGATTGAACTTGCACATGATATCTATTTGCACTTATTTCATACTGACTTTGTGCACATAATATTTGTAAAATTGTTGTATATTTATTGATTCTATTTAGTGCTGTTTTAGATTGGTTTGTCTCTCTGCTTTTTTCCCGAACAACAGTAATTAAGGAGGCACTCACCACTGAACGTTACCATATAAGGGGGTGCTTTAGGCCAGCCACTTATGCACAGTGCGTACCATTGGCACATATCTGGCCACTATATTCTGTAAGCTTTGTTGTACATTATATGGTCCTGATTAATGCACTTTGTTAGCTCTACATTACAGTACATAGTCCTGATTGCAATAAGCTGTGCTCTCTGTTACATATTCCTAAACAAAGCGTTCGTTGTTTCAAATGTTGCTGGTTGCTCAGTATTTCCCAACTATTTTAAGGATGTTCTAATTTAATTTATGCGCAGATAAATTGTTAATTCTTTGTAAGCATGTATAATAGAAAATCTAGGTAAGGTACTGAACAGGAAGAACCCTGTGAACGTGCGACATATGGACATATCCAAGCTAATGTATATAAATGGACGGAAAAGTAACTAAGACTAAAGAAAGAAGGGAAAGGGAAGAGAAAAAGTGAAAGAACACTAAAGTAAGAGCCAGTATAGGAGAAGGGAAATAAGGGAGACCATGAAGTTCTACATGGACTTCTTTGGAGACTGAGATGAATATAGAATGAGGGAGAAACTACTCTAAGTCCATATTTGACAATATTGTGAATTCAATTGCGAATAGCTTATATCACTATTATGTGAAGAAAAAAAACATTGTTACTATTATCATTATTTATTCAGTAAAGAAAACATGAAATTTACTCACGGTTTTTAAGTGTAATTTCCTCTGACCATGGAGTTGTCCAAGTGAGTACACCCCCACGATATACTAAATAGACTACCCTTTAAAAGCCATAAAAAATACAAAATAATGTAATCATACCATTTGTATCACATATTACATCATATATATAGTCCTGTAAAAAAAGTGTTTGCCTCTTTTCCAATTTTTGCAGTTTTTGTGTAATCATAAATGCGTACAAATAATATCCCCATCATATTCACAGACTTCATCTGTGCGGCAATAACCCATTCCTGCATGTGATTGTCAATAAAAGGCTCTTTGGAAAATCCCGGAGTCATGCATGGACTTACAGCCACAAGGGAGAAGAAGCCAAGAGTATAATGGATAGTTGTGCTGGCAAAATGAGAATGGTAGTACATGCTTAATCTCTAAAAAAAAGAGCTGAAACACTGGTTGTATAGGTTCAGAGGAATCTGGATGGTGAATATTCAGTTAAGATCATTTTAGCCAGGTTTTAAACCATTTTTGGTGTCCAAGTAAGTAAGCTTTGGCTCAGCTTATAAACTGTGAAGGACTGTTTCTGATTGCTGGTATTTTGTGGTTCTGGTTATATTCAGATCAAACCTGCAAAGATTGATTTTAAGTTTTGTTTTTCTGAAGTACGTCCAGAAATGATGAGTATCCACAATTTGTGTTGCCCAGAGTTTAGAGCATCAATCAAAAAAAAACCCCCAAAAATTAGGAAATGCATTAACGTTAATAAGAGAGGAGTTTGATGGACAATTGTGGCAGTTTGTGGGGTTGCTGGTAAGGCTATTGCCAAACACATAGTATGGGAATCTGGGCACTGCTGTGGGAGATATTTGGCAGCACAAAACAAGAGTAAAAAAGTTATGCAGTATGGGGAGCAGTGTGGCAACATTGAAACACAAATCCTTTAAAGGAGAACTATGGGGTCAGTGTTTTTCCCCATAGTTCTCCTTAGGGTAACAGGAGGACACAAACTAGCGTCCTCCCGTTACCTTAAGCTCAGTATACCGCGAGCTACAGCTCGCGGTATACTGAGACGCCGGAGCGGATCACGTCTTAGATGACGGGATCCGCCCAGCTGCGTGAGTGACAGCTGGCTCTGCCTATCTAGAGGCCGAGCCAGCTGTACCCGCCCCCTTCCCCGTCCGTTCCGCCAGTCAGCGCTGGCAGATCGGAGCGGGGAGAGGGGAATCCAGCCCCTCCCCCTGTCACGGCAGAGAGCCGTGACAGGATCGAGAGGCGAGCGAACCCGGTATGTGTTCGCTCACCTCCCGATCTACTGAGCCGACCTGTGACAGTCTTATTGTCACAGGTCGGCTAGAACTATGAGGTGAGTGAAAAGCACTCACCTCATAGTTCTCCTTTAAATGGCATGTTCAGGGGATGGTTTAATGCTGTTCTTGTTATTAAGAAACTAGCATGGTATACTGGAACATTCTAAGCGACAGCATACTTTTGCAGCATATTTGTGGCTGTTGAATTACAATTTTTTCATTTACAGTTAGCTTTGCTTACAGACATTGGCGGCACTTCAATCTACCATTTTTGAGTCATATCAGTGAAAAAAACATATTTTTGGGTAGTTTTAACAGTAAAACATTTTCATCAAATAGTACTAGGCCGGTTTTAACTGGTGTAAGTAGCAACTGCAATAGACCTAAATATAGAGTGGAAAGCCACAAGGATGTCTTTCTATAAAAATTAGAGCTAAAGCCCTCAGGTATGTGTGGGTAAAACTTGGCCTATGGCACCATCATTTGATGGTATAGATTGTGAGCCTTTTTTCTGCAGCACAGCATTGCATCATTTTAAAAGTTTAAAAAACTAAATTGTAAATACAGAGTGCACAAAAACTCTTTACACCACCATCCTACATTCCCAGCAGCCCCATATCCCTATTTTTTCTAGAAATATTAGAGCTACAGCCCTCAGGTAGGTTTGGTAGAAAATGGCCAGCAGCTATTTGGCAGCAGCAACAAGTGAACATGCAGTGACATAAACCACGGACACCCTCAACCTGCTTTGTTCAACTTGCTCTTTTCCTCCCTTTACCACTGCCATTCCTCCCCAGAGAAGAATGGAACATTTGTACATTGCTATACTCTCCCTCTGTTTTCAGCTTCTTCTGTTGCAAGTCATAAATATCCTTGAATAATTCTGCTCTTTGTAGTCAGTTTGCAGGGGTATGGTAGAATTATTGGAGGAGGAAGAAAAGGGTGCATCAGTAATGCTGGCTAAATATTGGCTGCTATGTGCATTGGAGGAGGCGCCTTGTCACTTTGGCCCGTACGAAGGTCTGCTGTACGGGCTATTCCCAAAAGCCTGTACAGCAGCCGAAGGCAGCCGAGCCAAAGTGACAACTGAAGCAGGGAGAATGGCCTGCTGAAGGGCCGGCTGTTCTCCACGCAAATGACCACTCGGCGGCATTCGGCTATTCATTCACTGCCGTTCGGTCCCTTTGAGAATAGGGGGCGAACGGCAGCCATTGAGCTGCCGGAGCTTCGGCTCAGCCGATCCAGATGTTGGATCGGCCGAGTCGAAGTCCTTCTGCACTTCGGCTCAGCCGAATATGCAGTGAATGTTCGGCTGACCGAAGGCAGCTGAAATCAGCCGTACAAGCCAGAAGTGAATAGCCGAACAGTGTTCGGCTCACTTCACTTCGTCTGAGTTATTCACTCGGCTGCCTTCGGCAGCTTTGTGAATAACCCTGTTAGTGTCAGAAGCATATCATGATTTGTTTTATACATATAGAAATCTTCACTTGCTCTGTTTTGTAATCTGCTCATTATAAGTATTCATTTAATTTCAGGATTATTAGTAAAAATATTTTTAATAAATAGGGTAGTGCGGGGGTATTAACAAAAATAATCTGCCCCAGGTGCCAATTACGGGTAAACATTCATATTGGCGCGTCGCTATAATGGGAATCCTAATTGTGGCTTTTGGAGGCTGCTGGCAGACATAAGGACTTAGCACATATCGTTGGAAACCCATCTAGGTGCTTTCTAGGTGAATACTTCTGTATTGTGTTTTAGTATCATTGATTATTGGGCAGGCTGTGGTCAAGTGGTAATTTGGGGAGGAAGTATTTCAGGTTTCCTTGAGCAGCAGCAGCAGAGTTTTCTCTTAGTACTTCTTTTTCCCTGACATTGTCTTTATGCATCACGTTTTTTTGTACACATTATTAGCACTATGTAATCTTTTAACTATACGCTAACATTTTATAATTATTACAAAATGAGTTGACCTGGGTTGAACAAAATGTATAAATCTTACCATGCTTATTGGTACAGATACTAATAGAAGCTCTACACAATAATGTTAAGCTCATTGATATATTTTAATAAAGATAACACCTACCTGTATGGGAGTCCTGGCAATAAAGGACCATTGCAGAAGGGTAGGAACCCAGTTTGGCGACAGACAAAAGCATCTCCAATATTTACTGCTCCTAACAGAGATTGGAGTCCATTGCACAAACTTCCAACAGGTCCACTTATAGCCGCAAAATAACCATTAGTAGAAAAATTGATATACAGTGGTGGGTTTACTAAACTTAATCCAGATAGATCGATACTGTTGACAACTGAAAAAAGAAGATATATATCACATAAGAGCTTTATAATATTATAATGTAAACAAAACGAATATTAGGTCTTTCTCAAGCCCTGAGTAAAAAGCTGTAAATCTCCATTTGATAGCTTAAGGAAGAAATGTCATTAGGAGCTTTCAAAGTGAGCATAATACTTCAAAAAGCTCAAACTTAAAATGGTTTAAACTAGGGATGCACCGATACCACTTTTTTGGGTCTGAGTACGAGTACCGATACTTTTTTTTAAGTACTCGCCGATACCAATTACCGATTTCTTAAAGGGGCAGATATAACTTTTTTTATGCCATCCTGTGCCCAGCCCACACCTGTAGTGTGGCACAGTTATATCTAATTCTGCATACCTGGCTGTATATTATACATTAAAAAATGTAATATACAGCCAGGTATGCAGAAATATATATAACTGTTCCTCACTATATGCATTATGCACTACAGTGTTCGGGCCTTGACATGTGCTCAGCCTCATCCATTTTCCACCATATGGGGATACAAGGCTTAGTTAGATAGAATAGCAAGCAGTAGTGATTTTTTTTTTTTTTTAAAAACCTAATTGGTTTAAAAAAAAAAAAAAAAATCACTACTGCTTGCTATTCTATTTGGATGAGGCAAATCATGGATGAGGCAGAGCACATGTTCAGACCAGAACACTGTAGTGCATAATGCATTGCATATAGTGTGGAACAGTTATATTTATTTCTGCATACCTGGCTGTATATTACATTTTTTAATGTATAATATACAGCCAGGTATGCAGAATTAGATATAACTGTGCCACACTACAGGTGTGGGCTGGGCACAGGATGGCATAAAAAAAGTTATATTTGCCTGCTGTAATGCAATTACTAATTGCATTACAGCAGGCAAATATAACTTTTTTTTATGCCATCCTGTTTTTTATGCTGAACATGTGCTCTGCCTCATCCATGATTTGCCTCATCCAAATAGAATAGCAAGCAGTAGTGCATTTTTTTTAAATTTATAAACCTACAGCAGGCAAATATAACTTGTGAGACCATCCTGTGCCCACCCTGCATCCTGTGCCCAGCCCCAGCAGTGCTGCTAACCTTCTTCTCCGTCGTCTCCGTCTGCTTCATCCCCTCATGTCACAGCCTAGTCATCTGTCAATGCCGGCCTCTTCTCATGCTGATTGGCCGATTGGATGATTGACAGGCTTCCCCACCAATCACGAGTGAGGACAGAGGAATTGAAGGCGGAGTCTGGTTTCGGCCGTTCGCCCGTGGAGAAGGAGTTCGCGGCCATCTTGCATGAATGCAGACGCGGTCCTGTGTGCTGTGTGCGGCGGTGGAAGATGGCGGACACAGGTACTCGTTTTAGACATCAGAGCATTTGCACGAGTACGAGTACCCATGCAAATACTCGGTATCGCGGCCGATACCGATGCTTGTATCAGTATCGGTGCATCCCTAGTTTAAACTAAGTGTTCCTACATTTTCAAAACAATAACCAAGTACCTCTTTCTGCCTTTGCTTTTGCTAGGTTTTTATCCAGGGGTTTAAGATCTTCTATTTTTTTAATTGTTTATTTATTAGGAGTTGAAATAGGAATACAGAGAAAACTGAAAAAAAAAATGTGCAATTGATAAAGTGTGTAACATAACCTTGGGACTTCTCAGTGAACACAAAGAGTTGCAGCAAAATCATGGTCAAAATATCTGTCATTTGTAATTGGTTGGTAGGTGCACAGTGTAGGTGGTTGTATATAGTCAAGGGCTCCAGCTTTAGGTTTTAGAGGTTAATACAATGGGCCTATCTGCTTTCAAGTGGGTTTCCTTTTTAAGACAATTTTCCAATGAAGCTGGTTTTAAGATATCTTTTCCCTCCAGGTGTCTCAGGGTGTGTTGATGAAGCTTAGTGTATTTCCACTTTTGCGGCCAAATTGCGGCTCAGCTCTCAAATAATTTTTTTTCTCTGTACTGAATTCTCTTCTGGGATGCAAGGGGTGTGTGGCGGGGGGGGGGAGTTATGTTTACAAGAATTAACCCTGTCTGTATTGTTATGACAGATCTCATTATCCTATGTAAACTACATTTAACCACTGCCTGCCCTAACAAAACAAATTACATAGATGCTTGGCTTCTTACATTGTGTGTTAATGAGGGGAAGCTCAGTCTGTCCTTAGTCTTTAAATTAGGACAGTCATAGTTTCCTGTTACAGCAACTGAGAGAGAAGCTTGCAAAGGTCTGAAAAATAAAGATATCTAAAAATTTGTATTAAATTGGTTTAATCTATAAAAGAGTCTGGCTGTGAGAATTTACCTTAGGTGTATTTTCTTGATTCAGTTTATCAGATTGTTAACAGAAGGTGGGGAGGTGCTTTTATATTTGGCTGGTATCCGGCAGTGGTTAGGATGTGTGTAGTAAATCTTTAAAGATGGTTATGTTCTGTACTGTTATTTTGATTAGAATACCATTTACCTGTGCCCAAAATTAAGACAGTTATGAGCAGAACCAAAACATATGCAGCACAAGCACCTGTCTTTCGAATTTGAATGTGAATTTTCCAAAATATTAGTTGACCCCAACTAACAGATTCTTTCATGTAAAGTGAGGTTAGGGAATTTCGTGCTTTCAGTAAGCATTTGAGAATAATGCCTAATTTGTAGATAACTGTAAATAGGGGACCAGGTAATTTTGTGTCTGGCCTGGACTTCAGAGAAGCAAAGTAATCTTCTGACAAGATGGACCAGGCAACCTAATTGAGATAGAGACCATTCTTTCCACAGCCGTGTCATAGTGTAGGTTAGACTATGTGGGATTAGTGACCTATATAGGAATGAGGTCATCATAGAAGCTAGTGGCATTAGTTTAAATTTAGCTTTACATTGTCCCAGACATCCTGGGTGAAAAGTGTTGGTGAGAAGAGAACTTTATCTGTCAGAAGAAGGGAGAAGCGCTACAGGATTGCATTGGAATGTCAAAGAGATAGCCACAGTTTCTCAGCTTCTGTCCATGTGTTGTAAAAGAGTAGTGTGGGCCATGAGGTAACTTGTCTACAGTACAATACTTAATTAGGTTGGGAAACCCTAAACCTCTGTTCTTTGGTGGCACCCATTAGAAATTTACAGAGGCTAATGTTTTTCTATATGCCTAAATATACTTTCGTGAGCCTATTTGTTGTTTTCCAAGAACACTCTGGGATTTTCACAGGTAGGGTTTCAAAATAGTAAAGATGTTTTGTTATAGAATCAACATTTTTATGGATGCAATTCTCCCAAAGAACTAGAGGTTTTTGAATTCCTAGGTATTATTTGATAGTTTGTTTTCCAGGGGGATGGGTAGTTGTTTCCCAATGTCCAAATTGGGTAGCAGGATGAAGATGGAATGGGAGAGCCTTAGTCTTCTGATTTTTTATCCTGATACTGTTCCGCTTGAAGGTTTTTAAACAATAAAATAGGTTAGGTAGAGTAGTAATTAGTTGGGAAAGCATCAGTAGTATATCATCATCAAATTAGGAGATGGTAAATTATTTGTCATGTGCTGATATACCCTTAATGTTTGGGTTATTACAAATGTGGGCAGCCAATGGATCTATTGATATGGCAAAGAGAAGGTATTCAGATTGTGGAGGAGGTAAGAACCCGCTGCTATCCTATTTTTGTTTGTTCTGCCTCATATGTGCTGGTTTGGTCATTCTGGGCTGTGGATTTTAGCAAGTAATTTCTAACAATCATTCTACTAGTGTCTGGTGCTTCAATTTAAATTCAATTTTTGAAAATGCTAACCTTTAGTCCATTGAGAAACCAACATATATGCACCTATTGTACTTTAACTCTGACTCCGCATGTACAGAATCCGATATATAAGGATGTGTACATTTTACTATCTTGGCAGTTAGGCCCTATTTTACAATTGTTCTGTCACTGAAAGGCTCTCTAATGAGCAGGCTATGCCTTCTACGTGGAGAAAAAAAAACCATATTTGTCACTATTAGTATCACTAACATCAATGCCAGGGGTTATTATTGTGTCCACTAACACCAATGCTTGCAGTTTTTACTGCATCCACTGACACTAGGGCTGGTGGTTAATATGGCATCCACACATACATGTGCTGGGAGTAGTTATTGCATCTACCACACCAGTGCTGGGGGCACTATTACTTCTACTGATATCAATGCTAGGGGTTATTATTTTATCCACTAACACCACTGCTGGGGGTTTTTACTGCATTCACTGACACCAATGCTGGAGGTTCTTATTGCATCCACCACACCAATTTTGGGGGCACTATTACTTCCACTGACACCAATGCTGGGGGTTAATATATCTGTCACTGACACCAATGATGAAGTCTATTCCACTCCCACTTTCTCCTTAGTGTACCCTTAGACCCTTTTTGTCTTAAACATAAACAGAGAAAAGGGAGAAGGGCATCACACTAAAAGCTATAAGCTGTCAAGTGACACCCACTTTATTGAGCATGTCTTCTTTGGATTTGTGCTTTCTGAACCTCTCCTGCTGCTTCTTTATCATTGCACCCATCAGCCATCATATTTCTGGTCATCAGGGGGGCTGCTTGACATGCGACATCCTCCTCCTCTATGAGGATGGTCAGATTTACAGAGAAACAGTGCAGAACAAGGCAGTATGGGGGAAAATCAGCTGCAGGGAGCCCACAGACAATACTGGTAACTAGTTCTTTTCGCCTTTGCTTGCCTTTTATGGGCACAGATTGCAGAGTTCAGGTCCCACAGGTACACATTTCAGTAACATTTTAACAAAAACCATTATTGTTTCCTTTTAACTGGCTATCAACACAGCAGTGTGAATGCCAAAATAACAAATTAATGCAGTTATGTTTACTTACCATTCGATCTAGCCACTAGTATCACTATGTTGTCTGTAGATTGAATGCCATTAAAACTAGCTATACAACAGAGCTCTTGCAATCCAAAGCCCCAAGGTGTGACTCCACCAAAAAATCTGGATGAAACAAACTGAGGTGGACAATTGATAGCTGCATGAGAAAATAAGAGTAAAAATGATGTAGTAAATAGCTAAAAATCAATATTATTTTAGTGTAATCCATTTTCAACATTACCAAATGTGCAAAGAATGAATATGTATACAAACTCAGTTTAGTAACATCATAACACAAAGATGTCAGACCTGTGTATAAGCTCATTCTCCTTTAAAAACCATGGATACTTACAGTATTTCAACCATCAAAGTGGTATAGAACAAGAACTGCAGAAATCACTTTTACAGTTTACAGTCTGCCATTGCTGTGTCGTTAGCAGTGGAAACACGGCAGTTTTCTTGTTTGTTATTTGAAACTGAACTTCGGGAATTAAAAACCTTTACCCTTGCAGCGGGTTCTTCTCCCCACTGCAAGGTGTAGCTACTTGTTTTGCCTAGGGGGTGATGAATAAGGCAATATACTTACCTTATTACTCACTCCCCTGGAAGCCTGGGCCCTTGGAATCCTAATGTACAATTCAGGACTGCTGGTCCTACATTGTACGGGATGATGTCAAAGAGCTGCGAATGGTCGGGCAGCAAAGGGAACAGGCATAGGGAGACTGGTCACATGAAGAGGAGAAAGCTGGTGGGAGCAAGAAATAAGAAGAATATCACCTTATTTATCACCCCAAAGGCAAAACAAGCAGTTAACCCTTGCAGTGGGGAAGGAAAGCCACTGCATGGGTAAAGATTTTCTCTTGTCGGAGTTCAGCTTTAAAGTCTACACTTACATTAAAGGAAACCTGTAGAGAAAGGGATAGGCAGCCATTGATGACCTCCTTCTGCACATACTAGTTACCTGACTGACTCTGGCTTCAGTACTTGCTAAGTTGCTGACTCAGATTAAGTATGCAGAATTAAGTCAGAACACTTAAGGGTCTATTCACTAAACTGCCGTAGGCAGCAGAGTGAATGACAGACCTGAAGTGCAGTGAGCCGAACACTGTTTGGCAATTCACTTCAGGCTGGTATGGCTGATTTCAGCCGTACATCGGCTGAAATCAGCCGTACATCGGCTTGCTTCGTGTGGCTTCGGGTCGGCCGAACAATGCGCAGCATGTTTGGCCGACCCGAAGTGCAGAAGGAGTTCGACTCAGTCGATCCAACATCTGGATTGGCTGAGCCGAACCTCCGGCAGGATACTCACTGCTGTTAGGGCTATTCTTAAAGATGCCGAACAGCAGTGAGTGAATAGCCGAATGCCGCTGAGGTACCGAGCAGAACAGAAAAAGAATGAAAAAAGTTTAAAAAAAGTAAATAGAAAATGATTGTGCGGAGCTAGCAGTGACAGCTAGCTCCGCCCAACAGTTTTCTATTGTCAGGCGGTTCTGCTGCCGTAAAAAAAAAAGAAAAGAAAAACAAAATCTCCCGGTCGCTCTGGGAGCCTCCTGCTCCCGGCCGCCCAGGAGAGAAACACTGATTTTTCTTTTTTTTTCTTTATTCTGACACGGAGCCGTGTCAGAATAGAAAAAAAAATTTAAACGTTTTTGCCCATTGGAATGCATTGCTAGATTCCTATTGGCTATTTCAATTTGCAAAAGCCAATAGTAAACTAGCATTGTACCCGCCCTCTGCTGATGGACCTGATGGAGAACTGCAGCAGAGGGCGGGTACAATGCTAGTTTACTATTGGCTATTGCAAATTGAAATAGCCAATAGGAATCTAGCAGTGCATTCCAATGGGCACATTTTTTTTTTCTATTCTGACACGGCTCCGTGTCAGAATAAAAAAAAGAAGAAACAGCAGTGTTTCTCTCCTTGGCGGCCGGGAGCGGGAGACTCCCGGAGCGCCAGGGAGAGTTTTCTGTTTGGAGATCAGTGTCCCGGGTTAGCAGATAACCAGGGACGCTGATCTCTCTGCAAATGGCCTGAGCCAGCCTTAAGATCACGGCTGGCTCCGCCCAGCTGTCAGAAGCAGGCTTGGCCAGCTTTGGCTTTCAGCGTGGCTCAGCCGAGCCGAGGCATATGCGTTCGGCTCGACTGAGGCGCTCGGCCACGTTCGGGAGCTGTGCGGGCTATAGTGAATAGCCCGTACAGCACCCCTTCGGTTCTACTGAACCGAAGGGGTCCTGGGGCCGAAGCTAGCCGAAGGATCAGCCGAAGCTACGGCTAGATCCTTCGGCAGCTTAGTGAATAGACCCCTTAGATTTAAATGTATAAATACAGAAAAATACTTCTTGGTCTTCCAAAAATGCACTCTTATGCCCTGTTGTGGGTTGACAACATACAGCATTTTTGTGGACTGAGTGGTGTCAGTCCTCCCAGTTATCTTTTGCTAAACTATTAAGTCACTCCCACTCTTAGATCTCAATAACATACAGGCTAATCATTCTGTAGTCCAAGATAAGAACTACAAAGGCTAGAGGTTCACATGGTATACAGACAGCTTGGAAATTCTGACAATATCAACAGGTATTTTTTGCACTTATCAAACAAATATAACAAAATGGTTCCAAAGGTATCAGATCAAAAGGGAGCACAATACTAAAGATCTTTGTCAGAGTTTACATAATGTTACCAGTGTACAGAGAAATCCATCATTTTAAGAGAAGCTGGTCACATGGCTTCTAAGGTCACATAACTGGACTCACCAACCATGACTGTGAGACCGATTTATAAATGTTATACACTAGGCAGATGCTGTTCATGTGGCACTGGCGCCCATAGCTGGCACTGAGGAGCATATTAAATTCCTAGTGCTGTGCAAATGGCTATAAAATAGGCAGAACATTTACAAATCAGCCCCCCTGTGTCACTAACATTCATTAGCCACAGCTGGCATGGCATTTCCATCGATATCAGAGCTATTATCTAATTCTAAACTATTATTAATTGATATGTAAATATTTTTCACAATATTAAAATTGTGGATTCAAACTGGTTAATAGTAACATGCCTTGCAAGCCACTGGGGCAAATATATATAATTGTGGCATCTCTGGACCAAAACTGTTTTGATATCCCTGTTTGCTCTCTCTAGAGTGTCACAATTTTTGTATATGTTGAATATGTGTGATGCCTACCTTTTTTAGTTATTATATATAAAGTTAATAAGTCAGTTTTTTTTATTACTCTTAAGCATACAAGCATTTAAAGAGACTGAATAATTCACTATATGTATTTACTAAACTTGTAGCTAGAGTGTCTGCTTTAGATGGCTTTTTAACTGCCAGAGAAAGCAGTACATACTGTATGTGTGCAAAAACCTTTGTACTGGTCTGTATTTGCTGTATCTGTATCTGCTGGAGAGAGTGTCAAGAGTATGGGTTTGTTGCAAGCTCTTGATTTGCAACTTGCCAACACACATGCGTGTGTCTGGATAGGAAGTGGCATTCTTGCATTATTTGCCAGCATGCCGGTAACTATCCAAAATTCCTTAGCATTGTTTCCTTTAAACTCCCCTGTGTCCATGACACTCTGTAATGCTATGTGGGTTCTTCAAGAGAAAGACTAACATAATAGAAGGAAAAAAATGGACCAGAATATAGATATATTGGTGTATAAGTAACAGCAAACAATTATATTTTGACCGTATTACTGAATCTATATACCAGATATATGGTGAAGTTTTGATGTATAGAAGTTTTATAAAATTAAAGTTATATTAATGTTTACATGTAGGATTTGTATCCTACAGATAGATGATTGAAAGATAGATAGATAGATAGATAGATAGATAGATAGATAGATAGATAGATAGATGATAGATAGATAGATAGATAGATAGATAGATAGATAGATAGATAGATAGATAGATAAATAGATAGATAAATAAAATATAAAAATGTACTTACTCTGTGCATTCAGGGAGGTTGCACATACAAATAGTAGTATTGTCAGGGACAACATCACTGGTACACAGAACCGCATCTTGCTTGTGATACAACAATGTTTCTTGCTAATCACATGAATGAAGATTTCTCCTTGTTCCCAGCTGATATAAACTTTCTGACACAAATAAAAATATTTTCTGTCCCATTTTAAGGTCAAGGCTGTGCCTTCTGAGAATGTAAGAGTAATTAAAACCTTATAAAAATACATTCTGGGCATGTTTGTACCAGTTTTCCTGCCTTCCTTTAGTAGTAATTATCCTTTTACTACAAGCTTCCCTGGCGATGACCTATCACCAAAGTATCACTGGATTCTTTCAATGCTCATGTTTCAACATCACGTATCTAAATAAATGTACCACTCATGTGCTACGGGTTTGTAAACATCCTCATTGCGGTAGTACACATTGCATGCCATTGCATGCATTACATGGGTAACTATTGCTATTCAGACTCTGTGTGTGGTTAACATGTGACTTTTTACCACTGCTGTGGGCAACAAACTATGTAGACCAATGTGTGTTGTTGTTTATGCTTTTTCTTTTGCGTTATGTAAGAGCTTGTTTGTGTAATTCTTATAACCTTTTCTGTATACACACATGTATGTTTAGTTATGGACTTTGTTGTAATGTTAGATTACAAAGTAGTGGCGGAACTACCACCATAGTAGCCAGGGGCTGACTGGCAACTTTTAGCCCAGGGGGCAAGTACAACCCAGAGGCCCATGGTGCAGCGACTTGGCCCACTTCCCACTTTGCCTCTTACCCTGCCCCCACTTGCCACTTTTGCCATCCATGTAACAGTAGTGTGATTGGTCGGGTGATGTGAGGACTCAGTAGGAAGTCCATGAAAGGGGTGACTGGCTGGGCTCCCTAAATGGTTCTGAGTTGCACTAATATCATGCAACACAACATTTTGCAACTGCCACCATTTTATTCCAGAAGGTCTCTTAAGGTATCTCACTTACGGTAAGTCCTTAAAGCAGTCACTTTAAGGACTTCTGCAAGCCTCACTTCTGCCTGAGTTCGGCTCTGGTGTCAGAACCAGCAGGCTCAGAGGAGCGGGAGCATGTTCTTGCAGCAGGTAACCACATGTGACAGGAGGAATCAGTAGGGGGGACAGTGGGGGGACAGGGGGATGCACATATAAAACATTGTGTTGCATTTGTAACCAATGTATCTATATATTATACAGTATATAGAATGCATATGTTGAAAATGCACCTTGCAAATGTTCAATGCATGCAATGTAAATACAATATAGATTTTACTAATCTAACCATAATCAAGTAGTGTAGTGCATGAATATATTAGTAAAATCGGTATTGCATTTACACTGTATGTCACGGAACCCCTGTAGGACAACGCCTTAATAAGCAAGTGTCAGGTGGTTATTAGGAGAAGTTCCAAAGTGTCTCGTCCTGTACATTGTTATATTGACCTTCTGATAGCAATGATTGTTTTCTTTATGGCACCAAGACTCAACATATGTACAGAACTTGGCTGTTGCACCTTTGTCAGCTGGAGATGTCAAGCACCTCCTGCCATTTGCAATACAAGAGATGTTTCAAAGTATTATGCATATATTTACAAGTACAGAAATTTTTATCCTTTATTGCAGGGGTGCCTGAATGGCAGACCGAGGTCCAAACACAGACCAAGCAGCGGTTCTATCTGGACCGCGATTGCAAACTAGATTATGGCTGGCTGACAGTGGATGGACAGTCCTATCTATTTCTGTTCAGAAGAAGAGACGGCGTTCTGAGAACCTTTGTCTTTTGTCTACTGTGGGGACTCTGGATGTAATGCAGTTATTTATCCAAACAAATTAAAGAGAGCAATTGCTGCAACTGAGGTTAAAGTATCTGAACAAAAAAACTCCTCAACTAATTTAATCTCACTGTTAATTCAAGAAGAAAATAACATTTATTTTCAACCATCCCATTTCATCATTTCATCCCCTCTCGCTCCACTCATCCTTGAGAGACATGGAAATTCCTTGATCTGCTATGCTGGACTCCTGAAATGGGGGAGACCTTAATGGACATAGGATTTGCTTGAAGCAATGATATAGGAATGCAAAATAAATCTGCAGCTATTGATATGAAGATTGTTGATAGTTTACCTTTATCTTCAGGGCCAGTTAGCCATGAGATTGTTTTTCTTGAACAAGTCTGACCACAGTGAAACTGTCAGCTTTCAGCTGATTGCATCACCCAAGTATCCTATTATTCCAGGCATCACTTGGTTTTTCTACTCATAATCTCTCCATCAACTGGTGGACACTATATTTTTGCTTCTGATCATTGTAAAGAATCTTGTTAATTGAGTTCTCCTGTGATCAAGGCACAACAGATTAAGGAAAAAAGCTACTTTGTACGACAAACTGCCACCACAATACAGTGAATTTCAGGATGTCAGTAATAAGATGTTGATCAATTGCCTCTTCATTGCCCTTATGATTGCACCATAAAACTGTTACCATGGTGCAGAAATACCTTATGGTTGCTTTTACCCTCTGTCTCAGCCTGAATTTACAGCACCCTCTTATTCAAAGCCTTGTACCAAGTTTGTGTGCGATGGGAATATATGTAGAGGAATAGGGCTTGGAGACCAACAAGTTATACATTCTCAGTCACTGTTCTAGTTTCTCATGTCATGTGGAAAAAGTACCAATTCCATACCTGTGCTATACCTATGTTTGTGAAGTCACCAAATGTATAACAAAAATTATTGTGAGTTAAAAAATGGAAAAAGTTACAGATATGTATTCATGTTAGTGCATAGACCCCAGGAAGCAAAAGAACTGGGCTGCAATCATCTTATCACCTATTACTGACTGACTGCTAATGGTAGGTGTATCTATTTTTATTTACGACAAACATGGGCAATTCAGACTGAGCATAAAATGTGTAAAGATAGGTTAACCTCAGTAAAAACTATATGCCAAAACAATCTGTAGATATACTATAGTTTGCTGATGTTATAAGAATTCTCGACTATTGTTGTAAAAGTTAAGCTCAGTCTCAGCATCCCAAGTGACCATTGAGGCCACCTATAACTAGGATGAGAAGTAGGAGGGTTTGGTTTCACAATCTTTTTATTGTTTTCAAAAAAGGGAAAAACATACGCGTACAACACATCATGTACGGTAAAATCAGTGAGCTGGCGCAGCAGCCATAAGCAGCAGAAAATAAGAACAGTAAAACATACATAGGAACATACATTACAACAAGTAGTAGTTCTAAATCGGAAGGGTCGAAAAAATAAAGCCTCTGGAATGTAATCTTGGTCTGTTCCATTATGAGTACAGTATGTGACCTGTGTCATGGAGGAAGGTTAAATACAATAGGTGATCCAATGCCAGCTCACCAAACTACCTAGGCAGGTTAATTATGGGGTAAAGAAGTTACTATGACCTCCCCACTGGGGGTCTAAGGACAAAGGGTATAGTAGGAGGGTTTTGGAGGAAAAAAAGACTTTTACAAGCGAAGCCAAAAATAGCATATAACTTAAGTTAAGGTTAAAAGGGCTGATATGTGTCCATCGGGTTTACCCAATGATTAATTTACTATTAGGCACAGTAGGGCTGTACCTATTGATGACATATACAAAGAGGTGGCTTATCCCTGTATAGGTAGAGGCAATTTATTTTTACATGTTTTTTTCTTTTATTCTGTTGATCCCAAAATAGCTCTATTAGCCTTTAATCATTATAGTTTGGGATATAATTAGTTGCATAAAATTCACCTAGTTCTTATTTTATTATCATTTTAATCAATTTATGATTATTTTTATCAAGATCATGTCAGTGTCTGTCCTGAGTACAGACAGGACAGATTAACAGTTAACAGTCAAATATATTTCTTTCAAGCCAATCTAAAGCTGCTTAGGCTAGTTGGTGGTTCTTTTGTAGATTCCTCTGTAAACAATAAGAGAACTGCCTAGTGTACCTACTCTAAGGAATTTAATGCTAAAAAAACATATTTAAATGGTGGCATATTCATTATAATTAAACTATTTTTTTAAATGAGTGTTTGCCCTCAGTTGCTTCCTGGTTACACGTGACAGCAATGTTTTCTTAGAATTTGCTGATACTCCCAGAGATTTTAAGCACGTCCCCATGCATGGCAGTTAATCATCAAATATTTATTGGTTTTGCTTCAGGCTGTCTCAAGATTGTAAAATATGAACCATAATTACTTTTAAATATAGTCATTCATTTTACTGTGATACACATTTGGAGATTTATGAAGTAATTGTATATAGTCATTGCAATAAAATAGTGAACTGAAACACAGAGGTGTATATTTTGGAATTCATTCATGACACCTGAGTTCTCCTGATTGGATGCAAGCCATTTAAAGCTGCGTGTTAAGTGTGTTCGATTTCATGTTCCTAGAAGTGATTTGAAAGTGGCACAACAAATAACAGGACCATTTTTTTAAATCAATGTCAATGTAATGTTAGTGGGTAGTCCCACTGCAGGGGTTAAAGGAGAACTATGGGGTTAGGGCTTTTCCCCATAGTTCTCCTAAGGGTAACCGGAGTACACAAACTAGCGTCCTCCCGCCACCCAAAGCTCAGTATACCGCAAGCTGCAGCTCGCGGTATACTGAGCCACCGCAGCTGAAACGGATCCCGACAATTATGTCTGGATCCACCCAGCTGCGTGAATGACAGCTGGCTCTGCCTATCTAGAGGCAGAGCCAGCTGTACCCGCCCCCTCCCCCGTCCGTTCCGCCAGTCAGCGCTGGAGGATCGGACAGGGGAGGGGGGAATCCAGTCCCTCCCCTGTCTCGGCTCTCTACATTGACGGGATCGAGAAGTGGCCGAGCGCCGGTATGTTTTCGCTCACTTCCCGATCTACTGAGCCGACCTGTGACAGTTTCATTGTCACAAGTCGGTTCGAACTATGAGGATGAGTGAAAATCACTCACCTCATAGTTCTCCTTTAAGAACATTTTTCCTGGAGTTCTTCTTTAAATTATGGCCAAGTAAAACTATGTATATACTGTGCAGTGAGTCTATACAACCTTTGTGGCTGCCGACTCTGAAATAAAACACTCTAATTTGTATTTCACAAAAAAAACCTGCCTGGTCTCTCAGGTACAATTTTCTGGCTTTTCTCTGTAAAATAATACACAATTTATTTTTTTAATTTAAACCTGTTTGGTCACTGCCTAGTGACATTGCAGCCCAGTGAAGCTACTTACAGTATCTCACAGAAGTGAGTACACCCCTCACAATTTTGTAAATATTTTATTATATCATGTAACGACACTGAAGAAATTACACTTTCCTACAATGTAAAGTTGTGAGTGTACAGCTTGTATATCAGTGTACATTTGCTGTCCCCTCAAAATAACTCTGTGAAATAATATCTGTGAAATAATACACTCGAATTTTGATTGCCTGGTCTCTCCCCCTAAAATACTGCAGCCTAGTAAACCTGATTACATACTGTACAGAGAGTCTGTGCAATTTTTCTGGCTGTTGTCTGTGCAACATCATGATAACATTTTCCTGGTCTCTCACTCTTAAACTGAAGCCTAGTAGACCTTTTGTGGCTTCTACAAGGGATGGAGTTTGCAATCGTGGCACCACAGGATTCGCACAAATTTCACTATTCACAGTTAACCTGACAGGCAAACCCATGGTAGAGTTTGCTTAACCACCAAACGCATAACCCCATAATGCATTGCCTGATGTGTGATTAGGTGGCAAAGTATGGTCAATAATGGGTGATGGCAAATGTCCCGGCCCCCTCCCTATAAAAATCAGCTCCTCCATTAGTCTTTTGCCAGTGTGTTTGAGAAGTGAGGGAAATATATTTGTACTATTGTACAGTGCTAGTGTACTACCTATAGAGGTACACAGTGCTTTATGCAAAGACATATATAGCCACTGCTACCTTACAGTGAATTACAGTGTGCAGGAATAAAAAGAGGAGAGTGAACCCCCCTGTAAATAGACCCAACATATCTGTTTTTATTTGAGCTATGTTTATGTGATTGAGAGAAAAGAGGACTGGTGAACATTCTATATATGATCATGAAGTGCGTTTGACCTATACTCTGTAGAGGAGTGGTGAGCAACCCCAGCACTCCACCTGTTGTGGAACTACAGGTCCATGAGGCATCACAAGACTGACAAATGGCAGAAGCATGTTGGGATTTGTAGTTAAAGAACAGCTGGAGGTCTGGAGTTGCCACCCCCTGCTGTAAAGTGGGTCCATACATAAAGGTGAGAAGCATTTTGATTAAGGGTGGAGTGCACAGAGGTGAAGAATCACTAAGGTGCTTGGGAATGGCATGTGAGATATACACTGGAGTATTACGTGTGGTGGACCTGGAATACACAGAAAGATATATGAGAGTACTTTATTATATGCATTTTGTGATTGTGGATTGCAGAGGACACTTTCTTGGAACTAGAATGAAAATTTGATAGAGTTGCACATTACACTTTGTTTTTGCACATTGTTTTGTTATTGCATTCACAGACCTTTAATAGTACGTAATATGTTTAAACACACATGGATAGATTTAGATAAGTGGATTAAAATTCTTTGTATGTAGAGCACTGCACTTTTATTTATTTATGCTTAGTATTTAAAGTGTATAGTACTTGAGTGTCAGCTGCTAATTAGAGAGGGAAGAAAGGTGAGAGGAGGTAAGCGCAGATCATTATATTTCCTTTTCAATAGTTTTTATTCACATTTTTAAGTGGTATTTGATTATACATTAAGATACAAGTGTGTGACATTTATCAGTTGAGGGTACAATATTTGTTAGTTAAAAAGCACAAATAAGCCATAAATGTATATATAAAAAGTTAGCATTAAACAAATTTCAATGGCAAGAATGCGGGTTAGAGGGTGAAGACCCAAACGGGGTTTCTGCTGCCTTTACCCAAGACCATTATTTACTGTGAAGATTTTTACGTTGAAAGAGGATCTGTTCAAGCTCAGAAGTCAGAACAGCCTGTTAGAAGTCATATAAGAACCCTTCCATCAGGAATAAGGAAAATAATATTGACTAATAAAGCCTTTTTGCTTCACCTTTGCGTATCACCCAAGATATAACAGGTTCGAGGGTAACTATTGCCATGTACTAGTCTCAAGTATAAAGTCTAAAGCAAAATGTGCAGGTGTTACACATAGCTACCAATGAAGAGTTCACATTTATCTTCTAATTTGGTATGTGGCAGTCAGGATATGAAATGAAGGCATTACTCTGGGCAACACCTTCACTTTTTTAAACAGACATAACAAAATATAATTTGTTTTCTAATATATATATATATATATATATATATATATATATATACTGTATATATGACATTAACTTATGAAGCTGTATTTTAAACATCCCATGTCCCAAGCTTTTACTTTACAATAAGGGGCTTTTTTTGTTTTATTTTTTTTACAAAGTCCATTCACTTATATTGCTCCCCAAAGGCTGCAAACTCACAAAGCCATCAGAGTGCAATGGACATTTCCAAAGCACATTGCTGAGCTTTATATATGTACAAGCAGCAGTATGGATGCAGCATGGCCCTACTGCTGCTTTTTAAATGGATCCCTTAGAGATTGTTATGTTACTATGCACGTTTTCACTACTAAACAATTAGCACAATGTCAGGTAATTAGAAGGGTCACAGTATGGTAAACTTGACAGCTAATGCAGTGGCTCATCATACATCTCATCATTTGAAGGTGCACGGTGTGTTTTATAATTCTTCAGACCAATTACTTGAGGGATGGGCTGCTGTTTCCTTTCTGTATTCTGTCTAAAACATGTAAGGTTTTTGCTGAGAAAAAAAAATAAAAAATTAACATATATATATTTACTTGAAATAACATATAAAGGGCTTAACACAATATAAAGCATTGTTTTTATCAGATAAAAATATCAGTAGCTATTACTTTGATTGATCTCAAGCCATATTCATATTGTGTAACTGTGATTCTTATAGCCACCCTGTCATGTTATTAACATGACTTACTCTGCACTCTGTTTCCTTCTACCAGCCCCTGTCTTACTACTATATCCTGTAGTTATATAGGATTCTGGAATGATACCCATACTTTTTGTAACCAACTCATGACTAGACATTTGTTTACGACTTTGGGCAGATTATAGTATTCACTGTTGATTTGCAAGTAACTTTTTCATTGCTTATGATAGAAATATTGTTTCAGATAGACAAAACATATTTTTTTGGTGGTAGCGACTTACAAGAATTACTTTCATTTTATGTAATTTGAATTAAAAGAAGAAGTAAAAGACATAAATGTGTTTTGGCCAATTGTAGGTTATAGCAAGTTTCAAATTTATTTTGCAATTTATCCTTTTTGTTAGGACACAAAAATGATATTCCTCGTACAAGGTGTGAAGTTGCTTGCAAATGAAATAAATGTATTTCTTTAATAACAGGTTATTTATTTTTAAACAACAGTACAAAAAAAGCAAAACATTAAGAATGTTTGAGTATGAAAAGTAAAAAAATAAATAAATAGTATTTGGTAATAAAAAGACTAGCTAAGGAGAGAACATGGAGAAAGTAGCCAATGGTGTTAAAATTAGGAATAACAATATGTCTATCAAATTTGAACAGAAAAATATCTTATACAGTACATATATAAGATTAATAGGTTTGCTGCAGTTTAACACACAGAACATGCGTTACTGCATTTTTACTCATTTTGTATTTGTAGAGCAGAGGGAATCCTAGTCGCTGCTTTGGGTAACCTGTAAACCCTATGCCTATCTCACCTGGATACTGTGCAAATAAAACCTGAAAGTACAGATTATCAGGGTAGATTCAGTCATTTGATCACTGTTGGTGGGTTGGTAAAATCTTTGGTTGGGACACCTGTAGGGAACATCACCAACAGAAATGCTAGGAGGACCTGTAAAATCCAGAGGCTCTTTTGGGGATGAGTGCCACTTTAGTTTAGGTTAGGGGTCTAGGAAGGAAGGGATAGAGTAGGGTTTATTAAAAGTTAACTTATCCTTTAAATGGCTGTCATTTACATTTTTTTTATATTTTGTAACAGATTAAGTTTTAAAAAAAACAAAAACATTTACATCTTGCATGTTTCTTTCTGATGACTTGCTTACAAAATTCTACCTGTTCAAGAACTTACACCCTATGAAGCATGTAGATACACGTGACCAAGACAGTGTGTATAGGTGAGTGCTGTGAAACTTACAGGAAGATTTGTAAGGCTAAAAGTCCTAAACAAATGTATGCTAAAGTTTACTACAAACCTATTTGCTGATCAAAGTTCTCCTTTGAGCAAAAGGGTGCAAAAGGTGACATAGAAATTAATTTCCCCAAACAACTCCACTACCACTATTTAACATGTTCAGGAAGCATATTTGCCTCTTGCTAGCCTTGTCCATAAATTTCCCAAGTGACTTGAAATGAGAAAAGTTGTAAACATCCTGTGTGGATGTTGACCTTACCTTTAGAAGTGAAGACATAGACAAAAATTAAAACTTGACTGAAGGTTTTGCCAGAAGTTAATATGTATGCTTGTAAACAAAAATACATAGCACATAGTTGCTACAACCTAAATGTGCATACCATCACATATGTATATTACAAAGGAATGCAAAGCAAACATTGTCCAGCTACATTGTTTAAATAGTATGATTATACTAATCATAAATAAAGCCTTTTGTTACCTTCCAATGATGAAAGTCCCAATCAGACAAGCAAAGACAGCCGCAACCAGGATGGATAGTATGGTAGTAATAACAATCATGCCTCCACTACGTCTTCCTGGCCATGTATCAATTCCTGCTGGATCCTTTCCTTTTAGTATAAATAGTAAAGTGTTAAATAAATAGTCCTGGCACTTTTTCCAATAAGGTCAGCTAAAAAGATTTGTCCCTGAACCAGAATATATATATATCTATATATACAGTACATATACAGTATATATATA
>NW_017306807.1:1353645-1354002 GCF_000935625.1 Nanorana parkeri
CACGATCGCCGCCGCCACTCGTTTTAATAACAGTGATCTAATTAGGTCACTGGTATTAAATGAGCAGCGGCTCCCACTGTACATTCAGTTCTGCTTATCAGGAGCAGGACTGAATGTACCAAAAAAAAACTACTTGCCCGGCGCCTGAACCTGCATGTCCTGGGCATTGGGCGATCGGTATTCGCTCCATAAGAAGCAGGCACATTTTCCCCTCCTTTTGGGGGAACAAAAGTGCGTCTTATAGAGCGAAAAATACGGTATCTATCTATCTATCTATCTATACATATATATATATATATATATATATATATATATATATATATATATATATATATATATATATATAAAATATATACA